>NC_092646.1:5343173-5619118 GCF_039555335.1 Amphiura filiformis
GCTACTTCATAACAATATCAGCAGTAGATAACTACTTCCGCAAATTGATACACCAACTAATCTTCCCCACAGAGAATGTGGATTTCAAATGGTGTTACCTGAATGGGTGACTCCATTTGAAATCAACACCCCTAGAATGGGAGTAAAATAACATTGGTAGAATGGGAGAAAAATATTCTAAGCAATCAAAGTACTGTGTGGGAGATTAAGGTCATGTCTTCAGTGTATGGATTTTAACTGGAATATCCCAATGAATGTCTAAGAAGACTTCAGCACAGTTTAGATCACACAAAGTATTCAAACCACTTAGGTTTGGTAGAATGGGAGATATAACAACATCAGCAGTGATATCTACTTCCTCCATGCCAATATCAGCAGTAGATAGGCACTTCATCCATGCCAATATCAGCAGGAGATAACTACTTCCGCAATATCCGTATCAGCAGTGATAGCTACTTCATCAATGCCAATATCAGCAGTAGACAGCTTTATCAATAACAATATCAGCAGATGACTAATTCATCAACAATACCAATATCAGCAGTAGATAGCTACTTCAATAACAATATCAGCAGTAGATAGCTACTTCATCAATAGCAATATCAGTAGTAGATAGCTACTTCATCAATAACAATATCAGCAGTAGATAGCTACTTCATCAATACCAATATCAGCAGTAGATAGCTACTTTATCAATAAACAATATCAGCAGTAGATACTTCATCAATAACAATATCACCAGTAGATAGCTAATTCATCAATACCAATATCAGCAGTAGACAGCTACTTTATCAATAAACAATATCAGCAGTAGATACTTCATCAATAACAATATCAGCAGTAGATAGCTATTTCATCAATAACAATATCAGCAGTAGATAACTACTTCCGCAAATTGATACACTGCCTAATCTATCCCACAGGGAGTGTGAATTTCAATGGTGTTACCTGAATGGGTGACTCCATTTGAAATCAACACCCTAGAATGGGGTAAAACATTCTTTGCAATCACAGTACTCACCTATGAATTGTGTTCACAATTTCAAATTGAAATCCAGAGTCAGGAATATCCCATGGACATATGAAAAAGAAAACAAGAGAATAAAATTCAAATTAGTTCAGATAAGATAAGAAACTCAAACTGCACATCAATACCAATTAACAACTTATTATAATTATCTGAGTAACCAATCAAGATCTTGTGGTAATTTTAAATTGAATTCTTACCATATCTCTGATTGGCTCCATACATGATATACCCCTCTTTGTAGCCAATCAAGATCTTAGACATCAATAATTCGGCCAGTAGCGCCCATGGGGTTAAGATAATGTGTTAAGGAAGAGAACCCAATCCGTCAGCAAACACTCTCTAGTACTCTCTAAATGTAAAAGAGTGAAAAACCACTCTGAATTTCAGAGTGAATTTAAGTTAGCTCTAAAAGAGTGGGTTTTAGCTCTAAAAGAGTGAAAACAGTACACATAATTTCACTCGCGCTTTCGAGTGAGCCTCACTCGCTCAAAAGTGGCGCAAAATCTCACTCTTTCTTGGAGTGAACTGTCAGCCAATCAGAAGCGCCGAAAATCGGCCGATGTTTGTTGAACTTGTGTAACAAAATGGTGAACAGTGTGTGAATGAATGGCGAAAAGAAAGCGGATTTGATGAAGAAATAGACAGCATACTCAATAGTGATTACATTTATGTGTAGGTCATAACTCGTAGCAAGTATACACTTGGTCTGGAGACAACAATGGCAGTAAGCTTAAGTCATATGTGAGCAGTTTGTTACCGGACGTGCCCAGTGCCGGTTTACATGTACGCATATGTAAGCTTATATGTAGGTTACGCCACACCACGCTTCTCCAGACTGTGACCGTAAACATGGTATTTGCCAAGTGCTATGTCCTACACCTAAGTGTACTCACCATTGAACAGTTTGACTAGTATTAGCTTCACTAAATCCATAGTTTTTCATCATTCATCCCACACTGAAGTTCGACACATTGTGTATGTGCTTAAGCTTTAGACAGTTCAATATTCCTAGACTGGGCCCTACCCTAACCTGTGGCCTAGCCTCACAACAATTTAAAGCACATAGTAGCTGTTATGAACTGCTGTGATATTCTTGTATATAAAATAGGCCTAAATGAATAAATAAATGCTCTTTTCTGATTCACTCTTTTCCGGAGTGAATTTTTTCACTCTTTCTTGAGAGTGAGCTTCACTCTAAAAGAGTTGTCACTCAGATGGCTCTTTGAAAGAGTGAGATTTCACTCTTTTTGAGTGATTTTTCACTCTTTCACATTTAGAGAGTACACTGTATGTAACACAATATACAAATCCAAAAGGCTGGGTATACTCCTTTTATTTATATGTCATACACATTAGGTGCAGGTAAAAGTGCTAGATGCAGTTATGGTTGCTGGAGTGAGAAAACCTTGTATCTCAACTTTTGCTCATTTTTGACTGATTTTGTTGTTAGCATTAGCAAGCCAGACATAACCCTAACTTTGCTGAGGCTTTTTGGCGGAGGAAAAGAAAGAAGGGAGGAAGGATGAAAACGAGGAGTATTTTCATTTTCTCTGGTGCGGTTTTGAACCCCAGACCCCTTGGGTGCTAGACACAAGGACGACCATACATTGCCAAGGGGAATTACTGTGGCCAGCCAAGCTTTCCTGCCTATATGTGCTTTCGCGTGATGATGCAATCACATCACATGGAATACTCGCAGTGAATTGCTGCTGTAGCTTTTTGTGGCTTTTGGATTAGTTAGGGCTAATACTGACAAAACCTTGCATGTCTGTCTGCAAAAATAAACTCACAGTCACCTTGATTCTTTCCAAATTTCATTATGTTACAGAACATTATATACAATGACAACATTTTCCTATCGGCAAGAAATATTTTGCAAACAAATATTATATAGTCAGAGGTTTCCCAGGTAAAATCTCAACACTTGTTGAGAAAGGTGGGGCATGAGGCTATGGATTGCAAAATGCCTCTTTAAATCATATGAACATGACCTTATTTGGGATATTTTCCATAATATGGTTAGAAATTTTTGAGACCAAAAATTATCAGCATAAAAATACTGCATGCATTCTCAGGAGAGTACACCAGGCACAAAAAGAAACTCGTCAGTTATATTCATCCTCGCTGTTCAATAACTTGATTATTTTGGAGAATTCTGAAATATACATTTTGTTAATTGGACTTTGCGTTCTCATTTGACACCCTGTTCGTGAAAAACGAACAAGAATTGACCAAGATATGCGCCTCCAAAGCCTCAAACCCCAAAATCAAAAGTTGCATTTTCAACGATTTTCAATGGGAACGCATCGTTGTATTGCACACAAGCACCACGGGCCAATCGATAAAACACACAGTGTAACAAGCACAATTGAATCGTTAAAATTGCAACTTTTCATTTTGGGGTTTGAGAGTTTGAGGCGCATATCTAGGTCAATTCTTGCTCAATGTTCACGAACAGGGTGTCAAATGAGAAAGAAAAGTCCAATTAACAAAATGTATATTTCAAAATAATCCAAAATTATCAAGTTATTGAACAGTAAGGATGAATATAACTGACGAGTTTCTTTTTGTGCCTGGTGTATGTACACATCAAAACATGTGTGTTAATGCAGTGTGATGATCACCACATACTGGATAATTGGATTCCTGTTTTTACCGTAAAAGACAATGATTATGTACTCCCTTTGATTGAAAAAGCAAACTAGAATATGTGACATAATCAAGTTTTCAATGTCAGAGAATACCGCCAGGAATTCAACAACATAAGCGTATGTTCCCTTGTGGGCCGCAGTCTGCAAAATAAATCTACAGGCTGAGTTACAACTTTGAAAAAGTCTACAAATATTTAGAATTGTATTCATTTCCCATAGCAGCTTGTAGATAGAGCACTAAACAACACGCTAAAAGAAAGCCCACAGAGTGACATTGATATGACACCTTACTTGTGTTTAAACCCAACATTTTCTGTTTTAATAATGTCAAATTCTGCTTTCTCCTGCTTTATAAATTGTGCAATTTTCAAAATTTTTACTTTTTCTGCAAAAAGATTTTTGCTTCATATAAAGTCCACATTTTACTGTAAAAACATTCTTAATTACGTTGATCATTATCATTTTATTGATGAGATTGTTCATTATTTTCATTTTTGTAGGGCATTGATGTTTTGTATTCTCTTTTTATCAAAACTGCCTCTTCTGCTTTTCATAGTAATTCTGATTTTTTCGCGGAAAATCTGCAACATGGAAAACTTAAAAGGCTTTACAATTTTGGTCAAGTTTAATTTGGTTATTCTTTGTCAAATATTATGATAATTTTAAGCCAAACTAATGAGGTAAAAAAAATAAAGGAAACTCGCTTTCTATCGTAGCCGCTTTCTGTGGTGTTCTATAGTCATAATAGATTTTTCCCCAAAACACCAAAATATTTAGGTCTTTTTGGGAAAAAATGTATTATCTTCAATATGAAAGGTCAAAATTTTCAATTAATCATCAGCTTTTCATCCTAGCTACATACACTTTAAGTACATATGATATCATTAGATTTATACAATTTACTTCGAGGATGGTTAAATTTCAAATATATAAATTTTCAATAATTTGCCATAAAATTTGTATTATATCTTGAATTTCAAAAAATCTAAATAATTTGATATCAGAAGGACATTTCTTGTTTTCAAAATGCAATTTGATATGTCTGATGTTCTCTCAGGTCCCACAAAAAATGTGTGAAAACATCGCTATCCGAGCCCTTAAGCTCAATATTCACAGATATAACAGACATTAAGCATCAGTGACATTTGTATTTTCTGTACATATTTAAACATGAAATAGTTTAATCCTCATTTGTCACTAAAGCGTATTGGGCTATTCCATTCAAAATCCACACTCCCCCTGTGGAAGATTTTGGAAATATTTTCCACAGGGGAATATGAGTTTCAAATAGAATTAGCAAATGGGTAACTTCCATTTGATACACTTACTCCAGTTGTGGATGATATTGGTAAAGCCATAAAACCGGGTTAGTATGGGTTTCAAAATGATTACCTCTGACCAATTACATTTGAAAAACATACTCCCTCTGTGGAAGATATTTCCAAAATCTTCCACAGGGGAGTGTGGATTTTAAATGGAATAGCCCATTAGCCCATTATATGCTACATAGCAACAAGCACGTTTAGTCTTTTGAACAAAATATAGGGCTCCATATTTGCTGGAAGTGGGTTGCTGCTTGATCAGCTGAGAATATTCATACACATATTTCACTATTCACTTTCTTCCACAAAAGTAAATTACATGCAATTCATGTACAGTTTTGTAAATGTGACACAAATGAGTTTTATGTTTTTATGTCAGGTAAAATAAGTACTCCCACTCTAACAATGATTGAATCTGACTGACAGTCTTGTTAGACACATGGTACTTGAGATACAACAGTTACTCTAACACTGAAAATGATGACATACAAAACACTGGTTAATACTTATAATTATTTCCATTGATGCATAATCAATATTTTCGATAATCTACTTAAAGTGGTCATTTTTGCAAGTGTAATATTTTGCGCTTTGATGGTTTTGGATAAATTCTCTTGTTTATAAATTAGCGATTTCAAGTTTTCTTACATATACCTATACGTAAAAGAACATATTCGCACATTTTTATTTTCGTAATAGCTGTGTTAAGCGCAAAACATGTGAAAATTAATGTTCTGCAAAAATTATACTTTACAGTACTTGCTTGAGCACATTATTTGGATATTCCATTTCAAATCCATACACCCCCTATGGAAGACATGACCTTAGTCTCCCACACTGGGAGTATGAATTTCAAATGTGGTTACCTGAATGGGTGGCTCCAATTGAAATCTACACCCCCCTGTGTGGGAGATTAAGACCATGCCTTTCATAAGGGGTGTGTGGATTTCAACTGGAATAGCCCATTGATGGTGACAACCAAATTTTCTAATGGAGTATATGCTACACAATTGGTTCCACTTACTTGGCAGGTCATTTGAATATTCATGACATTCATGAATATTCATGACATGACAAGAACGTGAGGTAGAATCTGCCTTTTTTTATAAATGGTATGCAATATAAACTGGATGCAATAAGGAGAGTTCATTCACATTACAAATTTTGGAGTAAGTTATTTCAGTAAATGTATTTGATTTGCATTGTTGTTTTTCTTTTTCTTCTTTCTTTTACTTCCAATCTATTCTACCTTCACCCTCTCTCCTTCACCCTCCTGGAGTGGAGGGGCAGTCAGAACTCTTGACCCCCTGTTTCCCCAGTAAAACCCAAAATTATGAAAACTGATTTTGCCCCCCCTAAAATTCACTTTTACCCCCAATGTCCCCCCCTAAAAAAATTCCTGGCACTGCCACAGACAAACCTAAAACAATGACAGTCACACAACACTTCTATTTCTAACCCTGGGGAAGGGGGCATAGGCGACAGAAGCGGGGCCCTGGGGAATACATCCCCTCTCAATTTTGGCAAGGAGGGATGTCCCCCTAAAAATCATAATAGAAGCAAAAAAATTAAGCGATAATTGCCCTGTGCATTTTACTTTCGCATGAAAAACACTATGTTTTGAGCTTTAATCCTTCCAGTTACAATAACTTATTTTCATTTTGTAACTTTTTCATCCATTACATACCCATGCTTCCCAAACACACTCATCTCAACGGCGAGGGCGAAGCGTTTGTTTCAGCATGGCCGACTTTCCTAACGCAATCAATAAACAGCTGCAAACCCTGTATCTCACTCTGAAATCCATGTTGTAATAATGTTCAGTAAATATGCAGCAGGCTCAGGCTATAGCTACAATCTCATAATCATGTTGGGTTATTCCAGCTGAAATTCACACTCCCCCTGTGGAAGATTTAGCTAAAGTCTTAGAGGGAGTACAGGTTTCCAGCAGACAATTGGGTAACTTCCATTTGAAATACTTATGTTGTGCCAAGGGTAGCATGAGTTTTAAAATAATAAACCTTAGCCAATTCCATTTCAAAAACATACTCCCTCTGTGGAAGATGTTTCTTAAATGTTCCACAGGGTTATGGCAGACTTCAACTAGAATAGACCATGTCAAGCATAGAATCAAATCCATTTCTAAACATACTCCCTCTGTGGAAGATGTTTCTTAAATCTTCCACAGGGGTATGGCAGACTTCAACTAGAATAGACCATGTCAAGTATAGAATCAAATCCATTTAAAAAACACACTCCCTCTGTGAAAGATGTTTCTTAAATCTTCCACAGGGGTATGGCAGACTTCAACTAGAATAGACCATGTCAAGCATAGAATCAATTCTAGGAAATTCTGCATCACAGCATATCTGGGGGGGTAAAACTTGTTCATGATCAGTTTAACATATACAAAGGGGAGTATGGGTTTCAAAATAATCAACCTCTAACCAAATCCATTTCAAAACATACTCCCTTTGTGGAAGATGTTTCTTAAACACTTCTATTTCTAACCCTGGGGAAGGGGGCATAGGCGACAGAAGCGGGGCCCTGGGGAATACATCCCTCTCAATTTTGGCAAGGAGGATGTCCCCTAAAAATCATAATAGAAGCAAAAAATTAAGCGATAATTGCCCTGTGCATTTTACTTTCGCATGAAAAACACTATGTTTTGAGCTTTAATCCTTCCAGTTACAATAACTTATTTTCATTTTGTAACTTTTTCATCCATTACATACCCATGCTTCCCAAACACACTCATCTCAACGGCGAGGGCTAAGCGCTTGTTTCAGCATGGCCGACTTTCCTAACGCAATCAATAAACAGCTGCAAACCCTGTATCTCACTCTGAAATCCATGTTGTAATAATGTTCAGTAAATATGCAGCAGGCTCAGGCTATAGCTACAATCTCATAATCATGTTGGGTTATTCCAGCTGAAATTCACACTCCCCCTGTGGAAGATTTAGCTAAAGTCTTCTATAGAGGGAGTACAGGTTTCCAGCAGACAATTGGGTAACTTCCATTTGAAATACTTAAGTTGTGCCAAGGGTAGCATGAGTTTTAAAATAATAAACCTTAGCCAATTCCATTTCAAAAACATACTCCCTCTGTGGAAGATGTTTCTTAAATGTTCCACAGGGTTATGGCAGACTTCAACTAGAATAGACCATGTCAAGCATAGAATCAAATCCATTTCTAAACATACTCCCTCTGTGGAAGATGTTTCTTAAATCTTCCACAGGGGTCTGGCAGACTTCAACTAGAATAGACCATGTCAAGCATAGAATCAATTCTAGGAAATTCTGCATCACAGCATATACTGGGGGGTAAAACTTGTTCGCGATCAGTTTAACGTACACAAAAGGGGGAGTATGGGTTTCAAAATAATCAACCTCTAACCAAATCCATTTCAAAACATACTCCCTTTGTGGAAGATGTTTCTTAAATCTTCCAAAGGGGTATGGCAGGATTCAATGGAACAGCCCTGACCATGAGATTTTACATTCATATCTGATACTCTCACAGCCCTGTTAAAATAAAGCATGCTATTGATCCATCTGCTTAGGCAGAAGGTCTTTCCTTTGATCTTGACAAAAAAAACTTTAAATAGCTGATTAATCTATAGACCTGATGAAATGATCTTCAGTCATGATTAAAACGTTTTTGACTTGCATTTCATTCTTTTAACAAGTAACCCCCTAAAAAAGGTGACTGACTTTGGCCCCCAAAGTAAAATCGGGGGCAGCAAAAAGGAAAGGGTAGCAGAAAGAATTATTAAAGAAAAAAGGGCAGAAAAATTGTAAACAATGTCTAAGAATTGTGAAACAAATGGAAATGTACATAAAATATTCTTCACTTTTTCAAACCATCCAAAAAATATTGGGTCAACCTTTTCGGGCTGTTGATGAATTCACCTTTTCTCTAGCCCTAGGAATGGCCTGGATATACCACTGAATAATAACTGTCTTTTTGTAACAAAAGAATGATATTGAAGTATTGCACCTACCCACACATCAAAAAGAATGGGAAAACAAAGAAAGGAAGAAAACAAAAGAAGGACAATATAAAAATGTGTAACACATTTTCTCCACACAAATGACTTTGTTGCTGCACACATATTAGAGCATGACTATTGCATACAAGTGAACATTAAGGTTTGCATTGAATTTGTACAAGCAATTCACTCTATTTATGGAAAAATTAGCTATATGATTGCATTTTGCTGGCACTGAAAGATCAGATGTGCGTAGAAATCTGGCACAGGTGTATATTACCATCTATGTACTGCGTGACTGCCTTGCCGTTATGTGGATCTATACACCCTAGACCAAGGCCATCCGGCAGATGCATATAAGTTTAAGACAGCTAAACGCAGGAGTCATAGATTTACATTGATTTACAAGCATCTGCCGACTACATAGCCAGTGTAGCCATCCCCATCCCCTGATGGTCGCGGCCTGCCACAAACCCCATGTATTTACACAATGGCAAAGCAGCAGTATAGAGAGTTGATACTTAATGAAAGTCGATTCCTAGTTTCCCGTTACCCTGCTCCGCTCAAAACCAATTGCTGGCCAAATATTTCATTATTTTGAATAAAATGTTGATTTCTAACAAACTTTAACATACCAATAAATAATTGTGGTTTTAAATATATCATAAATCTCTTTCTGTTGATTTTCAGAGATTGTCTTTGCAGTAGGAGCATGGTATGGTTAATAATGAATTAATAATGAATACCTACTCACTTCTCTGTCCCGCACTTTTTGATCTGCTCTGATCTCATCCCGTAAAAAATATTGTGAAACTTTTTATAATAGTTGTATACAATCACCTTCATGTGGTTGTAAACTACATCTGTAAACTACAAACCGTGATTTATCACATGTATACATGGGTAGTTATTGGTTTACACATGTAACAGATGCAATAATGAAATGGTATGAAATAATGAATAATGAAAAATGAAATGGTCACCTACACAGTTATGAAAAATTGTGTAACGGGAAGCAAGGAATTGACTTTCATTAGCCTTAACTCTCTCCACACAGGTGTCGACTGCAGACGATAGTTCCAAAGTTTCTATAAACATTCAAAAAATTTCATGGTTGTGCGTTTTCATGACCATATTTGGAATCGGCATGAAAAATGCATTAAAATGAGTACAAACAAGCCCAGTATTTTGTTTAGTGGTCCTTGAGATAGCTCTCGATATTTTGAGAAAATATCTCAAAACTTGTGCTCTAATGGTGAAGCCTATAGCTAGCATGTAGAGTATTAAGATATATCTTAGGCTATAACATGGGATGAGTGGATAAATCCAGCCGCCCTAGTGCTATAAGTGCAGTATACATGATGTAAATAAATGTGTATGACTGAAACAAAAGTCTGAAATTCTAAAAATAAATTAGTTTTCAGCAAATCTCTGTCGGAAATTTTTTGTCCACATCTACCACTGTTGTAAATTATTTCTGCTGTAAACAAGTGATAATAACTACACATCAAAAAAAAAAAAAATTTAAAGAAAGAGAAAAGAAAAAAGAAAGAAAGAAAGAAACCCTCAATCTCTATCGTATCTGCCTGTATGGAACCAAATAATCAAGGGTAGGAATGTAGATTGAATTTGTGGTGCAGTGATGCATACATATATGTCCCATGTGTCTGCTTGTCAGGCAAGATACGGTCTATGGCCAACAGGGCAGATGGACGGAGCCAAAGGACATATGAATATTTCATTGCAAACTCTCCATTAACTCAACGCCCTATAGATATATAACATTATTGTTGTGAAGGTAAGAAAGTTGTATCTGTGTAAGATGCCCCAAGTCTTTATGCAGTTACCAAGATGCACCTTACCAAAAGGTCTACCTTTTGGTGTACTTGCCTAAAAAGGTCCTGATTTTGAGAAAAAATAACATAGCCTCCACCTCTTTGAGAGAATATGTTCAAAAAATTACCCCAGAAGTTCACATTTCAGACACAACCAGATTGTTTGTCCAAAAAAGGTTCTACAGCATATAGGCCCCTATTGTAGCACAAACATACCCTCGCCAGATAGTTTTCAATTTTGAAATTCATACACACCCCCTATGGAAGAGATGACCTTAATCTCTCACATATATCAGATTGTCAAACTGGTTTTGGAATACAGTGGAAATACATAGGAGCTATTTGCAATTGTGTGCAATAAATCGTCAGCCAAGCAGATAGCAGTTGTTTACTAGTCACACTTAGCTGGTTAGCTATGAGTTATTGGAGCTGCGGCACATTGGCTAATTAATTCAACAAGATTTCTACATTAGATGTGTTATGAACACTGTTAAAAGAATAAAAGCAAGACAGATATTTAAGATCAGCATTGCTATTTGGGTACCTTCTTCTAAGCACTAGCATCAAAACAATTTAATGTCATTTAATGTCATCCTTTAGATATATAGGTGGTGATATTTTCAACAGAAGGTGTGAATCAGAAAAGAAAAACAAGCTTGTGTTATCACTGGACTGGCGGACTGACCTACATAGGATGCTTCTTGTTAAAAACACCATGTGTACATCATACCAATTTCAATAAACCAAGAACTGAGCTTGGTATTTTACTAGTAAGCTTCTTATGTGTGTGTGTTTCCAGTTCCACAGGCATCCACATATGCCTACCAGTATGAAAGAATGTTATTATCACAATAATATTTGATGGGAAGTAGAGAAAACATCTGAAGGTGTGTTTTTTCTCCACAACTGAAAACTGTGAGTCTCATTTATTTGAGTTGTGTGAGTAACATTAGACACTATAATCAATGTATGCTCATTATGCCTACACAATAGTTTGTGCTATCTTCAGTAGATAGCAACAAGCATGCTCATATGCCCACACAATTGTTTGTGCTATCTTCAGTAGATAGCTAAAAGCATTATGTGTCCCTATGCACACACAATGGTTTGTGCTATATCTAGTAGTTAGCTATAAGACTTTTTTGCCCATATGCCCATACAAAGGTTTGTGCTATCTTCAGTAGATAGCTACAAGCATTGTGTACATATATGCCCAAACAATGGTTTGAGCTATCTTCAGTAGTTAGCTGAACCCGTTAAGTGTTATATACCCATATGCCCAAATAATGGTTTGTTCTATCTTCAGTAGATAGCTACAAGCATTGTGTGCTCCTATGTCCCCACCAATGGTTTGTACTATCTTCAGTAGATAGCTACATCATAATAATGTCCCCACCAATGGTTTATGTTATTTTCAGTAGATAGCTAGAAGCACCATGTGCTTATATGCCAACAGAATGGTTTGTGAAATCTGCAGTAGATAGCAACACGCATTATGTGCTCATATGCCCACACAATTGTTTGTGCTATCTTCAGTAGATAGCACATATTATACATGTATGCTCATATGTCACCACAATGGTGTGTGCTACATATATCTCCAGTAGATAGCTACAACCATAATTACATATGCCCCTATTCATACACAAAGGTTTGTACAATCTTTAGTAGATAGCTACAAGTATTATGTATCTATATGCCCATACAATGGTTTGTGCTATCTTTAGTAGATAGCTACAACCATTGTATACCCATATGCCTACACAATGGTTTGTGTTATCTTCAGTAGATAGCAACAAGTAATATGTGCTCATATGCCCACACAATGGTATGTGCTATCTTCAGTAGACAGCAACAAACATGAACTCATATGCCCACACAGCCTGCAGTTTGTGCTATCGCCAGTTAATTATAGCAGCAAGAATTATGTGCCCATATGTCCACATAATGGTTTGCGGTATCTTCAGTAGATAAACTCAACCAATAAAGTATCGAAACGATTATAGATGGTCAGATATATCGGGAACTGAAATATATAGCAAAAACTTATTTAATGTATATAAAGCGCAACTTTCTCCTGCGCATTTTGATACCTCTTTTGTTGCTCTACGATATCATTTAGTCGAGTTATGGGAGCCTGAGTGGCTTTAAAAGTTGCACTTAGCTCCTATTCAAGCCCGGGATTCAAGCCAAATGCGTTGTACTGTAACCAATAAATGACCATTGCTTTTGTCCGCCAAATTCAAATGAGTGTGTGTGTGATGATGGGCACACCAAGTATTGAGATGTCAGCAGAAAGAGTTCATGAGATAAGTCAGAGATAAGTAAAGGGTAGCAAGTATTGAAGTTGGAAGTCGAAGGAGTAAAATAAAGTAAAGTTCATGGTTTACTTAAAAGTACACAGAGCACATCTTTGTCTTGATTTTGTGTGTGTGTGTACACGACGAACGCATTTGGCTTGAATAGGAGCTAAGTGCAACTTTCAAAATCCGACTTGAAGCCACTCAAGCGCCCATAACTTGACCAAATGATATCGTAGAGCAACAAAAGAGGTATCAAAATGCGCAGGAAAAAGCTGTGCTTTATATACATTAATTTAAGTTTTTGCTATATATTTCTGTTCGATATATCTGACCATCTATAATCGTTTCGATACTTTATTGGTTGAGTTTAGATATAAACATTGTGTGCTCACATGCATACACAATAATTTGTGCATCTCCAGCAGATAGCAAAACGTATTATGTGCCCATATGTATAGTTTGCACACATGTTTGTGCTATCTTCAGTAGATAGCTACAAGTGTTATGTGCCGATATGTCCATGTTTGTGCTATTTTCAGTAGATAGATACAAGCATTATGTATTATATTTATTATTTATTTATATGCCTACATAATGGTTTGTGATATCTTCAGTAGATAGCATTAAACATTATCCGCTATATATTAGATGTAAACTTTAGAAAGCATTTTAAACTTGGGACTTGTTTGTTGAACCTATGGCTAGCATGCAGACCTTTGCCATTCTCTTGGTAATACCTACTGAGGATAATTTAATTTGGGACTAATCTGTATTAACCTACAAAGAGGCAGTTATATGAACAGGAGTCTTGCTGACCAATGACCTTTGCTATTTAATCATATGGACAAAAAAATACATAAGATATAGGCTATTTGTGACTGGTACTAGAAGAGACACACTGTTGTTAACATTGAAGGTGTAAATCAAGATATTATATCACGAGCAAATTATTTCAATAAAGATAAAGGAGTATGTGTACTTGGTTGATTTATTGAAGAAAATATTGACACATTTTTCTTAATGCTGAATGTCCATTGATGAGTGCATTTTAAATCAGTAAATTTTTGTTTTCACAATATTGTGAACTACAGTCACAATAGTATAATGAAAAACAAACACACAAACAAATAAACAGACAAAAGTTAACAACTACCTGCATCTCTTCTAAAAATGTTTTGTGTAAGTATAATCAAATATTCATAACCTCTGTTTATCACATGTGCATCCCAATCAAATAGTTGATGCACACATGCGACATAGGGAGGGATTACGCAGCACAATGACTTCCCAGCAAACACAAAAATGTTTTAAAAACATTTTAAATAAGTTATATTTTGGCTTTTGGTTTAGGTAAAAACGTTTTAATAACATTAAAATGTCGGGTTATATAAAGGTCATGAAAACGTTTTATAACGCTTTTGTATGAAAACACACTATAACAATATTTTTAAAATGTTTTCAAATTGTTATTGTAAACTATTTTTGCAAACATTTGTTTTCAAATATTTTGTCAACACTTAAATAACATCATGTTAAAATATTTGCACACAGCAACCACAGAAATGTTCTTACAATGTTTTTTTCAAAACGTTTATATAACATTTAAATGTCGGGTTATATAAAGGTCATGACAACGTTTTTTAAAACGTTATTACAAATATTTTGGGCATACATTTTTCGCAAAATATTTTGTCAACCCCAAAATAACATTCTGTTTAGAATGTTTTGTATCAGGTTTTCAAAATGTTTTTGGAATGTTATTAACAGGTTTTCATGTTCTGTATATAACCCGACACTTAAACGTTTTATGTAAAACATTTTGTTTTTGCTGGGCAGTAGATTATCAAAAAAATGTTTTTTAATGTTATGAAAATGTTTTATACCCTTTATATAACCCGACATTTAAACGTTTTCTGACAACCTTTTATAACCTTTTGCGAATGATGTCGAAACGTTTTGTGTTTGCTGGGTTATGTGTGCTCGCACCCTAAGTGACGAAACAGTTCACACACGCGCAACAATCATAATTATTTGCACATAGCAACTTTTCTGGCTGCTGGAATTGGTCATTAGCAGCAAATCCGTTTTAGTCTGATTTTTTAAAAGGCAAAATGCAAGTGGATTTTTGTTTACTCTAACAAAAAAAAAAAATAAAATCTTGTTTTAAGGAGCTAACCATGATGGATATGACTTGAATTGATAAATGTGACTGGTACAGATGTCTTGACTTTTATTATCATATTATGAGTATG
The DNA here is from genome assembly GCF_039555335.1 of Amphiura filiformis. Classification (NCBI taxonomy): domain Eukaryota; kingdom Metazoa; phylum Echinodermata; class Ophiuroidea; order Amphilepidida; family Amphiuridae; genus Amphiura; species Amphiura filiformis. Next base: position 5,358,560 of record NC_092646.1, read on the forward strand.
CTCATCTGGCATCATCTGGTCCATGGGGACCAAAGGCAGCAAATTTGAAATTGAGAAAAGGAATAAATAAAAACAAGAAAAACACATAAAAACCGTCAGAGCTTTAGAACCAAGTATGCAAGACCTTCTGTGTTTTCAGTATATGATTGCCGTATAATTGTATAAGGTAACAATAATAGTAACTCAATTTTCAAATACACCTCATTTGGCCACCATGGAGCAGATTGTATCATATATACTGGCCTATACAAAAACCGTATAGTTTTAAATATCAAATACCGGTATTAAGATAACAATAAACCAAAATGAGACTTTTAATCTGAATTCAATACATCAGCACCTGCTCCTTGGCTACCTAGAGATGATTGCTGGAAACAGATCAACCTGACATGTATTATTCTTTGCATGCAGGTTTAATCTATGTCACAAATATCATCCAGAGTTGGGGACCACTACAATGCACAAATAAAACAAAGATATTTCCAAGATATACTTTTATCTTTTTATTCTTTTTTTTTTTTTTAATAAACTCCTCAAGATGAACGAACAGCTTATGTAAAATTTACATAACAAGTTTGAAATTTAAAGCCTTAATGTACGATTTCCGTCAAATTTTAATTTTGTTATTCTTTATTCACAATGTTGAAATAATATTAGTAATATCTGACGGGAAGGGTTGATGTCCGTTTTAAGTTGAAATAACAAGGTAAAGTGAAAGAAACCACACTGGTTATTTTGGCCATTTAACATGCAGTTCTATGGGAGGATATATTATCATAATTTTTAAATTATGATAATATGTCGAACTTTGCTCTATTGACCTACAAAGACAACAGATTTGGCCGATTCCATTTAGGTGCAAGTTGGGACATGTGTAAACATTACAAATATGCAAAAAAATCAGGTTTGAAAAAATTAACCAATTTCATATTATAAGATCGTACATTATGGCTTTAACAGAAGCTATTTAATTAATCCTTTTCAACTTTCATGCTGCAGATTTTTTTGTGTGTTTCAATTCACGCATTATGTCGATCCCAGTTACAGCTAGATATCTATCTCATCAAGTCATTTTCCATGCTACATTTCCCTGCAATTTCATGCTCTACATACAAGCCATGATATGAGCTTCAACATAAGAAGTCCAAAATATCAACAGCTATCTTAAGAACCACTAAACCAATACTAGGCTTCTTTGTACTCATTTTGATGCATTTTTCATGCTAATTTCAAATATGGTCATTAAAATTTACAATTCATAAATTTTTGAATTTTTGAAGACCTGTGTAGAGAGAGCTAAGCTTGGATTTTCTGAGACATATTTTTATCTTTTTTTACCTAAAAACTCTTCTAAATATTTGAATATCAATTTGAATATCAATTTGAATATCTATTTGAATATCAATTTTGAAATTTGAAAGAAGCTGTTCAGTGCAGTGCTTTTGGACACGTTCATTTTTTTGCGGGTGGATGCATTTATATTTGCTTGCATTTTCCAACATTTTTTGTGACAATTTTGTTATAAAAATAGCAAAAATCACAGGATTTTTTTCTTGTGTATAATAAATAAATGTGTATCACTTATTGCTCGAGAAATTGTACAAAATAATGCACTTGTACTCAGTATGTGTGCATTATTTTGTACAATTTCACTCCCAGCAAGTGATACTCATGTATTAACCTATAATTACATAACAAGTTTGAAATTTTAAAGAAACTATTCAATTGCTGCATATTTTTGTTTGTTGCAATTCACGCATTATGTCAATCCCTATATAAATAGGTAGCTAGATATCTACCTCATCAAGTCATTTTCCACGCTAGATTTGCTTGCAATTTAAGCATGAGAACCAAGCCAAGTGGACATAACAAGTACGCATCTTGAACACGAACAGATTCTGGATCAATTTGAAGGACATGTGAGAGAAGGTCATGTTAATAGCTCTGTTTTCTCTGTCTCATTCATTCCACTGTGTAATGGGAAATAAGCTGTGTTCACATTGTCGGACGTACGCCTGGCGGGACTTGGTTGGAGCAAGTTACTAGGAGCAGGCCCATACGCAGGCTTTTTACACTTTTTTGGACAAAAAAGGTCCAAATTTTGGGAAGAAATTCCACTTTTCACAAAATTGCCCCCTCCCCCACCTTGGAAAAAAATCCACTTTTTCAAAATCAGCACCCCCCAAATGAAATCCTGCATACAGGCCTGGCTAGGAGTAGCAGTAGGCGCTGCCAAGAGTAGCGGCACTGTGAACGATGGTCAGTGTAAATTCCGCCAGGCATATATCTGATGATGTACTCCTGACAAAAGTCAGGAGTAGTGAGCTTGGCGTAATCTCCGCCAGGCGTATGTTGCAATGTGAACGCTGCTACCCCTGGCACCCGGTGTAAGTTTGACCTTTTTTTTTGGTTGGAACTAAGAAATTACATTTTGCTTGGTTGAAAAAGGTCACAGCAATACCAGAAGTGATGCTTATGCCGAACAGAAATGAATGCTTGGTGGAACTGGCTGAGTATAGTGCTAGAAGGGAAAATATTTGTGGAATTTTGATCAATGTTAGCGTAAGTTCATGCCGAGTGTGACTCAAAATGTGAACATGACTAGAGTCTACCCGGTTGGAAGAGTAAGGTCATGTCTTCCATAGGTGGTGTATGGATTTCAAATGGAATAGCCCACACGTGGGAGAGGGAATAAGGACATACATAATATCGAGGGTGTAGAGCAAGAAAGACCTTCTTGCAATAGCTGCCAGATGCCATGTGTACAATACAGAATACCAAAATGGTCAAATTGTCTATAGGGCAGCTATTGCAGTTTGGGCTTTCTTTCCTTAAACCCTTAATATGTTGTAACAACTTTGACCCACATTGCAGCAGTAAAAAGACAAGAATTGTATATGATGAGTTGCCTACAGCTAAAGGAATACTCTCCAAGTAAAGTACTTTGCAACACTCACTACCTTGCACTGTCTACTTTGGTCAACTGAGTATGGACAAACACTTGAAATGGACAGAATAGCTGGGAATAAACTAAGCGGATTGAACCAAATAGCTATCAGGCATATAGGACATACAAGTAGCCTACGTAACAACTTTTCTACGCTCGTATATACAGTAGGTGGGCCAAAAAACACTTTTTTTCTCGGATCGACTTGGAACTCTCAGAGAATTTTACTGGGGTACATACTAGTATTGTGCTGAAATATCAGTAATATCGGAGCATGTTTCGCCCACGCAGTAGATTGTCACAAAATCCCTACTTTTTTGCTATTTCTATACTGTTTAACTCTATAGAGAAATCAGTAGAAACAATCTGGGAAAAGTAGGCATTCAGATGCCATGCTAACCAATATTAAACACTTTGGGTAGTTTGTTTGGACCCTCTAGAACATCACCAAATAGTAAGCCGTCTCCAATTGGTTACCATTATTTTTGCTAAAGACACGCATGTAAGTCAAATATTAATGATATTTGAGTTGCTATATTAAGGGGTAGGGTAGCATTATGGAGAATTTCCCCAGTTCTACTCAGTCAAATTTCCCAAATGCGGTATTGTTGCACATATATGAACTGCAGCATTGCCAAAAATAAAAGCTATATGATTTTCGGTTATCTATGTTTTGACCAGAGGTCAAAAGGTCACACAGCCTTGAAAATTACTACAAATCAGGCGTCACATGACCCTTTAACCCCTGGGCATGTCAAAGCTACTCTAAATTCATATCTGATGCATTGTTTGTACTTTTGCAGTTCATATCTACCCAACAAGACCAAGATTGTGAAATTTGACTCAGCAGAACTGGGGAAATGCTCCATAATGCTACCCCTACCCCTTAATTTAGCAACTCAAATATCATCAATATTTAACTAAATACAGGTCTCTAGCAAAAAATAATGGTAACCAATTGGAGACTGCTTGCTATTTGGTGATGTTCTGGATGGTCTAAACAAACTACCAAAATTGTTTAATATTGGCTATGATGTCATCTCAATGCCTACTTTTCCCAGGTTGTTTCTACTGATTTCTCTATATAGAGTTATACAGTAAGAAATGGTGAATAAGTAGGGATTTTGTGAAAATCTACTGCCTGGGCGAGTAAACATGCTCCCGATCTTACTGATATTTTAGCACAATAGTAGTATGTACCCTAGTAAAATTCTCCAAGAGTTCCAAGTCGATCCGAGAAAAAAGGTGTTTTTTGGCCCATTATACAGTGTGGTAAAAAGCATATCTAGTGAAAATCCTGGAATTTGCAGGAATTACAGTAGCATAGCCAGAAATGTTTGCAAAAGGGCCAAGGGGAGGGGCAATTTCTGGGGGGAAGGGGTATTTGACAAAATTGGTCAACAAGAATTGTGTGAATAGAAAGCAAAAGTATACTTCCACGCTACTCAAATTTGGTACACTCACCGAAGAGCTTTCACCGGGTCAACTGGCGTCTTTAGCAGATGATGTTGAATAAGAATTATGTGGTTTTAAATTTAGGTGCATGGCCACACAAAGGGTTGTAAATAATAAACGTTTGTAAATACAAAGATTTTCATTGAATTTTCCCCACTTATTCAATTAAAATTAGCTTGAAAACTGTGTTTAGAGTCTCTGATCAATTAAAGTCATTAACCATGGCTGATGACACACAGAGCAAAATGTGGACAGAGGAGGAAGAGTTGCCACTGGTAAATGTTTTCTTCAAGAAGAAATCCAGATGATAGCTTCATTTGAGCTTCGTTAATTTTCATGAAATGTGTACAGTGCAATGTCTTCGCTCGATCTTCGCTCAGTGTAATGTGTCCGCATGCTTAATTAGTTAATCAAGTTTAACTTATCTTCGTCAAATGAAGAAATTTTCTAATGTGAACAGGGTCAAAGAGGACCATAACATGTATTGAGCCAATCAGGAATAAGATAACTATAGTCAATAGGGCTGAAAGGGATTTAATTGCCAAGAGATTTAAAAGCGCTGTTTTGATTGGTTACTCATTTGATTATATCATGCAATTAGCCAATCATCAGGAGCTCTGCAGTCATCCACAAGATCAAATAGAACGGTGAGTGATGATTATTTACTTGTTTTTAAAAACAAACTTCTTAGGCCAGTAATAAACTACGTTCACGCCGACAACTATAGTTTGAATGATATTTATTATCACACGAGGAAATAAAAACAAACGAATATGGCACCTCACGTGCTTCAGGTCAGGTCAGTGGTCAAAGGTTTTTTTTATCGCTAAATCACTGGCTGAATATCGTATCAAATTCAAGTGATACACTACCGTCGATTATTGACACCAATTCCTAATTTCGACATTACTATTGCGAAAGGTTATTCCATTATCAAATTAGTAGACTTTCTGTAAAAAACAAATCACTGGTGCCTGATGGGAAATACTAGTGCACCATCACCGGATTGCTCCCTGCTCTGCTAGCTGGCGCGCTTTCAAGCTTGCTACTCGCATTGAACAGGCAGAGTTCGCAAAACTAACGGCGTCGTTATTTGCCAGCCCTAAAAGGGATCGAAATTAATTATTCATAACCGATCGATAACTGGCCTCATTTTCTAACTAGCAAACCAGCGGGACTTGCCATAGGTTTGCGTTGATAATAGAATAACCGTGAAGTTAGTGTCACCCCCTTGATCAGATGTGCGTAGAAATCTGGCACAGGTGTATATTACCATCTATGTACTGCGTGACTGCCTTGCCGTTATGTGGATCTATACACCCTAGACCAAGGCCATCCGCAGATGCATATAAGTTTAAGACAGCTAAACGCAGGAGTCATAGATTTACATTGATTTACAAGCATCTGCCGACTACATAGCCAGTGTAGCCATCCCCATCCCCTGATGGTCGCGGCCTGCCACAAACCCCATGTATTTACACAATGGCAAAGCAGCAGTACAGAGAGTTGATACAGCCGGTTTAGGCTAATGAAAGTCGATTCCTAGTTTCCCGTTACCCTGCTCCGCTCAAAACCAATTGCTGGCCAAATATTTCATTATTTTGAATAAAATGTTGATTTCTAACAAACTTTAACATACCAATAAATAATTGTGGTTTTAAATATATCATAAATCTCTTTCTGTTGATTTTCAGAGATTTTCTTTGCAGTAGGAGCATGGTATATGGTTAATAATGAATTAATAATGAATACCTACTCACTTCTCTGTCCCGCACTTTTTGATCTGCTCTGATCTCATCCCGTAAAAAATATTGTGAAACTTTTTATAATAGTTGTATACAATCACCTTCATGTGGTTGTAAACTACATCTGTAAACTACAAACCGTGATTTATCACATGTATACATGGGTAGTTATTGGTTTACACATGTAACAGATGCAATAATGAAATGGTATGAAATAATGAATAATGAAAAATGAAATGGTCACCTACACAGTTATGAAAAATTGTGTAACGGGAAGCAAGGAATTGACTTTCATTAGCCTTAACTCTCTCCACACAGGTGTCGACTGCAGACGATAGTTCCAAAGTTTCTATAAACATTCAAAAATTTCATGGTTGTACGTTTTCATGACCATATTTGGAATCGGCATGAAAAATGCATTAAAATGAGTACAAACAAGCCCAGTATTTTGTTTAGTGGTCCTTGAGATAGCTCTGGATATTTTGAGAAAATGTCTCAAATCTTGTGCTGTAATGGTGAAGCCTATGGCTGGCACGTAGAGTATTAAGATATATCTTGGGCTATAACATGGGATAAAATTGATAAATCCAGCAGCCCTAGTGCTAAAGCACAGTATACATGATGTAAACAAATGTGTATGACTGAAACAAAAGTCTGAAATTCTAAAAATAAATTAGTTTTCAGCAAATCTCTGTCGGAAAACATTTTGTCCACATCTACCACTGCTGTAAATTATTTCTGCTGTAAATTATAAAAGTGATAATAACTACACATAAAAAAAAAAATTAAAAGAAAGAGAGAAGAAAATGAAAGAAAGAAAGAAACCTTCAATCTCTATCGTATCTGCCTGTATGGAACCAAATAATGAAGGGTAGGAATGTAGATTGAATTTGTGGTGCAGTGATGCATACATATATGTCCCATGTGTCTGCTTGTCAGGCAAGATACGGTCTATGGCCAACAGGGCAGATGGACGGAGCCAAAGGACATATGAGTATTTCATTGCAAACTCTCCATTAACTCAACGCCCTATAGATATATAACATTATTGTTGTGAAGGTAAGAAAGTTGTATCTGTGTAAGAGACTTCTGGATGCCCCAAGTCTTTATGCAGTTACCAAGATGCACCTTACCAAAAGGTCTACCTTTTGGTGTACTTGCCTAAAAAGGTCCTGATTTTGAGAAAAAATAACATAGCCTCCACCTCTTTGAGAGAATATGTTCAAAAAATTACCCCAGAAGTTCACATTTCAGACACAACCAGATTGTTTGTCCAAAAAAGGTTCTACCGCATTATATTGTATCAAAAACATGCACTAACCAGATAGTTTTCAATTTTGGCTGGAATAATACCAATGGCCTATTCCAGTTGAAAATCATACACACCCCCTATGGGAGACATGACCTTAATCTCCCCACACAGGGAGTGTAGTTTTCAAATGGAGTCACCCATTTAGGTAACCCCATTTAAAATTCACACTCCCTGTGTGGGAGATTAAAGTCAAGTCTTGTGGATTTCAATAGGAATAGCCCAATTTAGCAACACAGTGTGTGTTCTGGCTAAAAAATACACTGTTTCAAGTTTGAATATTTATCATAAAAGAGAATTCAGATTCAGTCTAACTGGTTTTGGAATACCATGGAAATATATAGGATCTATTTGCAATTGTGTGCAATAAATCGTCAGCCAAGCAGATAGCAGTTGTTTACTAGTCACACTTTAGCTGGTTAGCTATGAGTTATTGGAGCTGCGGCACATTGGCTAATTAATTCAACAAGATTTCTACATTAGATGTGTTATGAACACTGTTAAAAGAATAAAAGCAAGACAGATATTTAAGATCAGCATTGCTATTTGGGTACCTTCTTCTAAGCACTAGCATCAAAACAATTTAATGTCATTTAATGTCATCCTTTAGATATATAGGTGGTGATATTTTCAACAGAAGGTGTGAATCAGAAAAGAAAAACAAGCTCGTGTTATCACTGGACTGACGGACTGACCTACATAGGATGCTTCTTGTTAAAAACACCATGTGTACATCATACCAATTTCAATAAACCAAGAACTGAGCTTGGTATTTTACTAGTAAGCTTCTTATGTGTGTGTGTTTCCAGTTCCACAGGCATCCACATATGCCTACCAGTATGAAAGAATGTTATTATCACAATAATATTTGATGGGAAGTAGAGAAAACATCTGAAGGTGTGTTTTTTCTCCACAACTGAAAACTGTGAGTCTCATTTATTTGAGTTGTGTGAGTAACATTAGACACTATAATCAATGTGTGCTCATTATGCCTACACAATAGTTTGTGCTATCTTCAGTAGATAGCAACAAGCATGCTCATATGCCCACACAATTGTTTGTGCTATCTTCAGTAGATAGCTAAAAGCATTATGTGTCCCTATGCACACACAATGGTTTGTGCTATATCTAGTAGTTAGCTATAAGACTTTTTTGCCCATATGCCCATACAAAGGTTTGTGCTATCTTCAGTAGATAGCTACAAGCATTGTGTACATATATGCCCAAACAATGGTTTGAGCTATCTTCAGTAGTTAGCTGAACCCGTTAAGTGTTATATGCCCATATGCCCATACAATGGTCTGTGCTATTTTCAGTAGATGGCTACAAGCACAATATACCCATATGCCCAAATAATGGTTTGTTCTATCTTCAGTAGATAGCTACAAGCATTGTGTGCTCCTATGTCCCCACCAATGGTTTGTGCTATCTTCAGTAGATAGCTACATCATAATAATGTCCCCACCAATGGTTTATGCTATTTTCAGTAGATAGCTAGAAGCACCATGTGCTTATATGCCAACAGAATGGTTTGTGAAATCTGCAGTAGATAGCAACACGCATTATGTGCTCATATGCCCACACAATTGTTTGTGCTATCTTCAGTAGATAGCACATATTATACATGTATGCTCATATGTCACCACAATGGTGTGTGCTACATATATCTCCAGTAGATAGCTACAACCATAATTACATATGCCCCTATTCATACACAAAGGTTTGTACAATCTTTAGTAGATAGCTACAAGTATTATGTATCTATATGCCCATACAATGGTTTGTGCTATCTTTAGTAGATAGCTACAACCATTGTATACCCATATTTACTTAAAAGTACACAGAGCACATCTTTGTCTTGATTTTGTGTGTGTGTGTACACGACAAACGCATTTGGCTTGAATAGGAGCTAAGTGCAACTTTCAAAATCCGACTTGAAGCCACTCAAGCGCCCATAACTCGACCAAATGATATCGTAGAGCAACAAAAGAGGTATCAAAATGCGCAGGAAAAAGCTGCGCTTTATATACATTAATTTAAGTTTTTGCTATATATTTCAGTTCCCGATATATCTGACCATCTATAATCGTTTCGATACTTTATTGGTTGAGTTTAGATATAAACATTGTGTGCTCACATGCATACACAATAATTTGTGCATCTCCAGCAGATAGCAAAACGTATTATGTGCCCATATGTATAGTTTGCACACATGTTTGTGCTATCTTCAGTAGATAGCTACAAGTGTTATGTGCCGATATGTCCATGTTTGTGCTATTTTCAGTAGATAGATACAAGCATTATGTATTATATTTATTATTTATTTATATGCCTACATAATGGTTTGTGATATCTTCAGTAGATAGCATTAAACATTATCCGCTATATATTAGATGTAAACTTTAGAAAGCATTTTAAACTTGGGACTTGTTTGTTGAACCTATGGCTAGCATGCAGACCTTTGCCATTCTCTTGGTAATACCTACTGAGGATAATTTAATTTGGGACTAATCTGAATTAACCTACAAAGAGGCAGTTATATGAACAGGAGTCTTGGTGACCAAATGACCTTTGCTATTTAATCATATGGACAACACAGGTGTTGGCCCTGATCATTTATTCGTATATCCGCCATTTTGGATTTTTGTCTTTTTGTGCATTTTGAAACCAAAGACCAATTTTTTCTTCATTTTTTAAAGTCCCCAATTAATCTGTATGCAATTACCTATTATGTGAGACATGTTAATGGCTTGGCTTCGATTTATTTTTCTCCTTCTGACAATGTTCACTTTACGGCCGCCATCTTGGATTTTGAGCTGAATTTTCATAAATATTCAAGTTTTACCGGATTTTTAAGCCGAAGGCGATTTTTTTCTTCAAATTTTGAAGTCGCCAAGTAATCCTTGTACAATTATCGTTCATATAGTACATGCAAATTGGTTGGCTTCGACTTAGTTATCTTTTTTTGAACTTTTTTGAACAAGTGATCGAGCGGTCTATGTCCATCAACCCCTGTGACAAAAAAATACATAAGATATAGGCTATTTGTGACTGGTACTAGAAGAGACACACTGTTGTTAACATTGAAGGTGTAAATCAAGATATTATATCAGGAGCAAATTATTTCAATAAAGATAAAGGAGTATGTGTACTTGGTTGATTTATTGAAGAAAATATTGACACATTTTTCTTAATGCTGAATGTCCATTGATGAGTGCATTTTTAAATCCGTAAATTTTTTGTTTTCACAATATTGTGAACTACAGTCACAATAGTATAATGAAAAACAAACACACAAACAAATAAACAGACAAAAGTTAACAACTACCTGCATCTCTTCTAAAAATGTTTTGTGTAAGTATAATCAAATATTCATAACCTCTGTTTATCACATGTGCATCCCAATCAAATAGTTGATGCACGCATGCGACATAGGGAGGGATTACGCAGCACAATGACTTATGTGTGCTCGCACTAGTGATGTGGTCGACATGCCTTATGTCGACATAATGTCGACGTCGGGCACGTATGCCGACTATGTCGACATCAAGTTATAGGCCCAAACTGACTTGTTATTCAAGGTTGGAAACCAGAGAAATACTGCTACTAAAAAAAAATGCCAATTTTTTTACAAAGTTGATGAACTTGTACATTTTGATTACCGTTGCTTCTATTGAACAGTCAGGGACACATTGAATTAGTATGCATTGCTAGCTGTTCAATAGAAACAAAAGTAATTAAAATGTACAACTTTTTCCAACTTTGTAAAAAAAAATTGGATTTTTTTTTTTTTAGAATTTTTTTTATGTCGACACACTGTCGACGTCGGTATACGAATTATGTCGACAATAAAAAACGGTGCCGACCACATCACTAGCTCGCACCCTAAGTGACGAAACAGTTCACACACGCGCAACAATCATAATTATTTGCACATAGCAACTTTTCTGGCTGCTGGAATTGGTCATTAGCAGCAAATCCGTTTTAGTCTGATTTTTCAAAAGGCAAAATGCAAGTGGATTTTTGTTTACTCTAACAAATTTCAAAAAATAAAATCTTGTTTTAAGGAGCTAACCATGATGGATATGACTTGAATTGATAAATGTGACTGGTACAGATGTCTTGACTTTTATTATCATATTATGAGTATGCTCATCTGGCATCATCTGGTCCATGGGGACCAAAGGCAGCAAATTTGAAATTGAGAAAAAGGAATAAATAAAAAACAAGAAAAAACACATAAAAAACGTCAGAGCTTTAGAACCAAGTATGCAAGACCTTCTGTGTTTTCAGTATATGATTGCCTTATAATTGTATAAGGTAACAATAATAGTAACTCAATTTTCAAATACACCTCATTTGGCCACCATGGAGCAGATTGTATCATATATACTGGCCTATACAAAAACCGTATAGTTTTAAATATCAAATACCGGTATTAAGATAACAACAAACCAAAATGAGACTTTTAATCTGAATTCAATACATCAGCACCTGCTCCTTGGCTACCTAGAGATGATTGCTGGAAACAGATCAACCTGACATGTATTATTCTTTGCATGCAGGTTTAATCTATGTCACAAATATCATCCAGAGTTGGGGACCACTACAATGCACAAATAAAACAAAGATATTTCCAAGATATACTATCTTTTTATTCTTTTTTTTTTTGCCTAATAAACTCCTCAAGATGAACGAACAGCTTATGTAAAATTTACATAACAAGTTTGAAATTTAAAGGCGTAATGTACGATTTCCGTCAAATTTTAATTTTGTTATTCTTTTTTCACAATGTTGAAATAATATTAGTAATATCTGACGAGAAGGGTTGATGTCCGTTTTAAGTTGAAATAACAAGGTAAAGTGAAAGAAACCACACTGGTTATTTTGGCCATTTAACATGCAGTTCTATGGGAGGACATATTATCATAATTTTTAAATTATGATAATATGTCGAACTTTGCTCTATTGACCTACAAAGACAACAGATTTGGCCGATTCCATTTAGGTGCAAGTTGGGACATGTGTAAACGTTACAAATATGCAAAAAAATCAGGTTTGAAAAAATTAACCAATTTCATATTATAAGATCGTACATTATGGCTTTAACAGAAGCTATTTAATTAATCCTTTTCAACTTTCATGCTGCAGATTTTTTTGTGTGTTTCAATTCACGCATTATGTCGATCCCAGTTACAGCTAGATATCTATCTCATCAAGTCATTTTCCATGCTACATTTCCCTGCAATTTCATGCTCTACATACAAGCCATGATATGAGCTTCAACATAAGAAGTCCAAAATATCAACAGCTATCTTAAGAACCACTAAACCAATACTAGGCTTCTTTGTACTCATTTTGATGCATTTTTCATGCTAATTTCAAATATGGTCATTAAAATTTACAATTCATAAATTTCTTGTCTGCAGTCGACACCTGTGTAGAGAGAGCTAAGCTTGGATTTTCTGAGACATATTTTTATCTTTTTTTACCTAAAAACTCTTCTAAATATTTGAATATCAATTTGAATATCAATTTGAATATCTATTTGAATATCAATTTTGAAATTTGAAAGAAGCTGTTCAGTGCAGTGCTTTTGGACACATTCATTTTTTTGCGGGTGGATGCATTTATATTTGCTTGCTTGTTATAAAAATAGCAAAAATCACAGGATTTTTTTCTTGTGTATAATAAATAAATGTGTATCACTTATTGCTCGAGAAATTGTACAAAATAATGCACTTGTACTCAGTATGTGTGCATTATTTTGTACAATTTCACTCCCAGCAAGTGATACTCATGTATTAACCTATAATTACATAACAAGTTTGAAATTTTAAAGAAACTATTCAATTGCTGCATATTTTTGTGTGTTGCAATTCACGATTATGTCAATCCCTATATAAATAGGTAGCTAGATATCCATCTCATCAAGTCATTTTCCACGCTAGATTTGCTTGCAATTTAAGCATGAGAACCAAGCCAAGTGGACATAACAAGTACGCATCTTGAACACGAACAGATTCTGGATCAATTTGAAGGACATATGAGAGAAGGTCATGTTTTCTCTGTCTCATTCATTCCACTGTATTATAATGGAAAATTAGCTGTGTTCACATTGCCGGACGTACACCCGGCGGGACTTGGTTGGCGCAAGTTACTAGGAGCAGGCCTGTATGCAGGGGGGGTGTGGGGGTGCGACGCACCCCCCAATTTGGAAAAGTATACAAAAAGTCACAAAATTTCAGAATTTCAAAAAGAAATTCCACTTTTCACAAAATCGCCCCCCCCCCCCTTGGAAAAAAAGTCCACTTTTTCAAAATCAGCATCCCCCAAATGAAATCCTGCATAATCTCTGATGATTTACTCCTGACAAAAGTCAGGAGTAGCGAACTTGGCGTAACCTTTGCCAGGCGTATGTTGCAATGTGAACACTGCTACCCCTGGCATCCGGTGTAAGTTTGACCTTTTTTTTTTGGTTGGATCTAAGAAATTACATTTCGTTGGTTGAAAAAGGTCACAGAAATACTAGAAAAGATGTTTACACCGACCAGAAGTGAATACTTGGTGGAACTGGTCAGTGTAGTGCTAGAAGTATAGGCTAGGTGTAGACACGCAGTAGAAGTAGGGAAAATATTTGTGGAATCTGATCAACGTTAGCGTAAGTGTACACCGAGTGTGACTCAAAATGTGAACATGACTATTGTCTCCCCCGTTTGAAGAATAAGGTCATGTCTTCCATGGGGGTATGGATTTCAAATGGAATAGCCCACACGTGGGAGAGGGAATAAGGTCATACATAATATTGAGGGTGTAGAGCAAGAAAGACCTTCTTGCAATAGCTGCCAGATGTCATATGTGTACAATACAGAATACCAAAATGGTCCAATTGTCTATAGGGCAGCTATTGCAGTTAGGGCTTTCTTGCCCTAAACCCTTAATATGTTGTAACAACTTTGACCCACATTGCAGCAGTAAAAAGACAAGAGTTGTATATGATGAGTTGCCTACAGCAAAAGGAATACTCTTTAAGTAAAGTACTTTGCAACACTCACTACCTTGCACTGTCTACTTTGGTCAACTGAGTATGGAAAAACACTCGAAATGGACAGAATAGCTTGGAATAAACTAAGCCGATTGAACCAAATAGCTATCAGGCATACAGGACATACAAGTAGTCAAGGTAGCAACTTTTCTGTATACAGTGTGTTAAAGAAATCACTAAAAGAATATCTAGTGAAAATCCTGGAATGTGCAGGAATTACAGCAGTTTTGCCAAAAATTTTAGCACAAGGGGCCAAGGGAAGGGGCAAAGTAAATGGGGGGGGTGAATAAAATGCAAAACTAAACTTCAATGCTACTCAAATTTGGTAAACTCACCGAAGCACTTTCACCGGTTCAACTGGCGTCTTCAGCAGATGATGTTGAATTAGAATGATGTGGTTTGTAATTTAGGTGCATGGCCTCACAAAGGGTTGTAGGGGAAGGTGGGGCATAACGGACCCCCGGGGCAAAACGGACCCATAGGGAAAAATAGGCCTTGGCAATACTGCCGTCTATGCAAATTATATTGAGGAACACAAGTATGGCCACGCAGATTTACAACAAAAATTTGATCTGAAACAATCTACTGACATCCGAGCTAGATCGAGTCAAAAAATTACAACCTGTCGGACGTAAGATATGAAGATGTTTAATGCGCTGAAATTTTACTTCATTAATATCGGATTCCCAAATAATTGTGTATATTGTAAACACTAAGGTACTAGCTTTGAGCTGTATGTACTGCATGGCCTATATGCTACAATGTATTATGCATGCAACCTATTCCTAAAAAATCGGGTATGGGGCAAAACGGAACCCCTAGTGTGGGGCATAACGGAACAGGGTTCCGTTTTGCCTCAGGCGTTTGCCCCACAGATGGGTTCCGTTTTGACCCCAATTGGACATAATACGTCTTCACTCAAGGAAATGTAGGCGTTATCTAGGGGCCTACTCGAGCATGGTAAACACTTCGCTGAAACATAGGCATATTAAACTAGGCCTACAGATAGAATTAATGATTAAAAGTTAACTTACTCCACAGAGATGGGTAGGCCTACTTAATATTTCTTTCTAATCAAATATTGGTCATACATATTATAGGCCTACTAGGTCTATAAGAAGTTAACCCACTCACTCCACAGAGATGGTAGGCCCACTTAATATTGTAACTGAATATAGGCCTACATATAACTAGACTAGGGCCTACCGATGGAACTACTGATATAAGTTTACACCCAGTGTGCCGTTTTGCCCCATAGGGGTTCCGTTTTGCCCGATAGTGGGGCAAAACGGATTTATTTTTTGAAAATATATCTTCATTTTTATAAATAATTGTAAGATTCAAGTTATATTGGTTAATGGTATATTAAAGGTAAATACAAACTTCAACTGAACATATACTTTTTACAGTCATATTACTTATGGTGACATCACAGAGCATCCTCGAAGTTAAGTGTTCCGTTATGCCCCACCTTCCCCTAAATAATAAACGTTTGTACATGTAAGATTTTCATTGCATTTTCCCCACTTAATCAATTAAAATTAGCTTGAAAACTGTGTTTAGAGTCTCTGATCAATTAAAGTCATTAACCATGGCTGATGACACACAGAGCAAAATGTGGACAGAGGAGGAAGAGTTGGCACTGGTAAATGTTTTCTTCGAAGAAGAAATCCAGATGATAGCTTCATTTGAGCTTCGTTAATTTTCATGAAATGTGTACAGTGCAATGTCTTCGTTCGATCTTCGTTCAGTGTAATGTGTCCGCATGCTTAATTAGTTAATCAAGTTTAACTTATCTTCGTCAAATGAAGAAATTTTCTAATGTGAACAGGGTCAAAGAGGACCATAACATGTATTGAGCCAATCAGGAATAAGATAACAATAGTCAATAGGGCTGAAAGGGATTTAATTGCCAAGAGATTTAAAAGCGCTGTTTTGATTGGTTACTCATTTGATTATATCATGCAATTAGCCAATCATCAGGAGCTCTGCAGTCATGCCAATGGGGTTAAAATAAGTAATAACTGCATGCCTCCAGTAGTCTGGCATGAGAATGGCATTAATGTTATGGTTAGGGTTTCAATTCAATGACTCCATGTTTTGCTAACTTTATTTATCCAAACAATCACACTGGAATAACCATTTCTAAAATATTGAGTGCTATTAGAGTGGACAGGCAGCAATATTGATGTTAATGCGCTGTGTGCTAGCCATAGACCTCAACATAAAAAGTCAAAGTTTTGAGATATTTTGTCAAAATATCAAGAGCTATCTTAAGAACCACTGAACCAATACTAGGCTTGTTTGTACTAATTTTAATGCATTTTTCATGCTGATTCCAAATATAGTCATGAAAATTTACAATTCTGAAATTTTTTGAATTTGAATTTTTTTTAAAACTTGCTGTCTGCAGTCGACACCAGTGTAGAGAAAGTTAAGCCCACATTCAAGGATTGTTGACAATATAAACAAATATGCCATATAATGTTAACCTTGAATTGTGTGTGTATTTTACAAGTCACCATCAAGTCAAGATGTATATAAATAGGCTATTCCAATTGAAATCAATACACCCCTATATGGAAGATATGACTTTAATCATCTTCCACACAGGGATGTCTGAAAGGGCGACTCCATTTGAAATATATACCCCCTGATGGGAGATTAAGGTCACATGTTCCATAGGGGTGTATGGATTTTACATGGAATAGCCTAATATGACCAGAAATCACAGAATTGTATTATAATGACAAGATTGTGGAGCCTATGGTGAGAAGATGATGGAAATTTAAGTTATTAACCCTAATGCCCCATTTGCTTTTTGGTGAGGGGGAAGGAAAGAAGGAGGAAAGAAATAAAGAAGAAGAAGAGAAAACTTTTTTCTCGGGTGCGGTTTTGAACCCCCGATCCTTTGGGTGCCATGCCCGTGCACAGGCCTACCTTGTCACATGGGTGTAGCTTGCCCGGCCAAGCTTTCCGTCACCATATTACTGCTCGCATGATGACGCAATAGCATCATGTGGGATACCTGCTTGTGCCTACGCTTTCTGAATAGAGGTTTTTTGATGTTTGGTACGGTTAGGGTTAATCATACACATCAACACTGCAGCTACACATGACTTACCCACTTTTGGCACTGAGCAGTTGACTTGCTCAGAGAGATTGAACTCCATAATGCATGCGCATTGAGATGTTGATGCATCCAATCCAAATTTCCGAGCCTCACAGCAGGGAGTCAAGACTAGGCCTATTATCGACACATGATTTATAATTCAAAACTTTGTTGTGGAAAAAATACGACAATCGACACATGTCAAAACTCGTAATGAGATTTAAAAATGCTGAAAAAAATCAATATGATTTACGATTGCCAACTTCCGGTGTACACATACTTCCTGGTTCGTTCTACTTCCGGGTTTGGGTCAACTTCGGGAGGTAATTTTCGACTTTCCGATGAAAACAGTACGGTAAGCTTATTCGGACAAAATAGTTTGGAAATTTCTTTTTTTTTCCTTTTTGATATGTGTCGTAAAGTGTTGAAAAGGGACAATTTATTTTGACATGTCGGATTTAGAGTCATATCAACGATAATATTAGTTATTAGGTGAAGCGGAGGTATGGTACGGGAAATTATCGTGCGCGAAGTGTCATACTGGGTGAAGCCGAAGGCTGAACCCAGTATGACACTGATAATTTCCGTACCATACCGACGCTGAACCTAATAACTAATTTATCATACCACTAAGTCATTCTAAATATTGAAATAATTACGTTTTAAACATTTTAATTGCTGCTAAATAGGAAAAACATTACAAAAAATAGATGACTGTTCCGTGTATTACAGATTGCGTGCATTTTACGCGCCGTTTACGCTGAATCACCTTTATACGCGTGCCTAGCCGTACATCGCGATCGGGCTTATGAAATACGCTCTCACTGACTAGATATAAAGCGTAAAATACGCACTCACTGACTAAAAATGTTAAAAACAGGCATGAGTTGTGTATGTCAATTTTTATGATAAAAATACTGTTTAATAATACCGAAATAAAGGTATAATTCCAAGGCATGAACCCCCTATATCCCTCCAAACATTGTAATAGTCGGCCTATTATCGTGAGGATATTCCAATCAGAGCATATTGATCGTGATATTGAACACTTTATTGTGATTAATATCATTGTTTATACATTTTAAGCTTTATTCATGACAACGATTTACAAATTTTACAACACGGAAAATGGGTTTTAGAAAACGGCAAACTTCGGACTCTACACTAAGGTCATGTCTTCCATTCATAGGGGTTGATGGATTTCAACTGGAATAGCCCAATACTACTATTTAGTGACTCTATGAGACGGTGTGCATTTGCTATCTACAGTAGATAACACACTATCATGGCATGCATCAATACCTAGTATATTACTATTGAGTGGCTTTATGAGACATGCATTTGCTATCTACAGTAGATAGCACACTACCATGACATATAGCAATATATATTGGTGCAGCGTTACAAAAAAGCAAAAAGAACTATCAAAATCAATGGACAGTCTTTCCTAATCAGAATATTAAATGGCTGTGAGGAAAATCTGAGCTTTTTAATGGTATTAGTATTCCAATCACAGTGAGGCATGAGTAACTCTCTTGCCTGTGGTTCTAACCTTGTTATATATATTATCAGCCACAATGTCAAGTTCGGCAGGAATTTGCAAGCTTAGTAGTAAGGATTTTGAAATGTAGACAGAATAAACAGACAATAGAAAGAGAAAGAGAAGGAAAGTTAAATAGTTAAACTAGAAATTTATTGTTCTTGACACAACTTTTTTTAAACATTTGAAAGAAAGTATTTACGAAAAAAAATGTTTTCTACATTGTTAAATACATATTACAAGCATTTTAAATTACTTAACTTCCATCAAAATAAAATCTTTGTTTCTGAAAGATCCAAGTTTACAGTGCTTCTAAAATAACAATCAGAAAACGTATGAGTCAAGATATAGGACAAATGTTTTGGTATTTTCCATTAAATTGTAAACAGCAAATGTATCTATTTGGCTATTCATTATAAATCTCTGCACAAGCATCAAAGGCAAAATAAAAAGGGCTGTTAAAGGAAGAAGAAACAAGTTATTATATTTTTCTTGAAGTAAGAGAATTGTGAACAAGCAATTGTACTAATTGGTTTATTATTTCTTGCATTTTTATTAATGAAAACAACACTATTTTACATCACTGTCCTAAATTAGCAACAAGTAAAATGACAATTTAAGAAAACTAGAAACTTTTATTTACAAACTATTTAAAACAACATTCCACTCAGAGAGCATGATCATGTACATTGTAGTACATCAGCTTTCAACAGGATTGTTTTGTTTATTGGATTATTGTATGAGATGTGATTTATACCCTATGGCATTCAATATCATGCATGATTACAAGGCATGTATATGGAGTCTAGTTCATCATCTTTTGCGTTGCCTTCTGGGCTATTCAGTGACGAAATGTTCATATACTTAATGTACTTGAATGTGCATATCATTCCTGGACAAAAAATAAATTGTGTTTGCTTAACAAATTGTTGAAATAAAACAAGTTGTTATAGATACCATGTGAATGTTGTAGTGCAGGGCGATATATTCAAAAATTGTATTCATCTATTGCTATGGTAGTTCATCCCATTACATCATCTCTTCTATGGACAATACCTTGTCTGATAGAATGACAGCTATGTAGTGATAAACTATGTACACCTATAGTTGTGTTCACATTGTCGGACGTACGCCTGGCGGAACTTGGTTGACGCAAATTGCTAGGAGTAGCGGTAGGTGCTGCCAGGAGTAGTGGTAATGTGAACGATGGTCAGCGTAAGTTCCGCCAGACGTACATCCGATGATTTACTCCTGATGCCCAGTGTAAGTTTGACCTTTTGTTGCTTGGAACTAAAACATTACATATCGCATGGTTGAAAAAGATCACGCAAACACCGGAAGTGGTAGCCCATATTTACGTCGACCAGAAGTGAATGCTTGGTGGAACTAGAAGGCGTAGTGCTAGGAGTAGGCTAGGTCTGGATGCGCGGAAGGAGTAGCGAAAATATTTGTGGAATTTATATCAATGTTAGTCTAAGTTTGCGCCGGGTATAACTCAAAATGTGAACAGAACTTATGTAATGACACAATTATTTGAACTGCATATGCTGTATTTCTTAGGATGAAACTGTCAGTCAAAGCCTTTGGATATATCAGTTCTGCATCTGAATTTTTCTCTGTCTTCACAAGTGCCTACAAGTCGCATCAAAATTGGACATGTAGTTATTGAGATATAACCATTCTCCCGTTAGTAAAAATGATAAAATAAGAAACAAATTATTTTTAGCTCAATCTGAAAATTAATTCTCTTGACATAAGATTCATATTTGTTATGGCATCACAGTTTGGAAGTTACACCGGTGCTACAAGTTCATTGCACTGCTTAATGTTAGTAGCATCCTTGTTAAGTCGCAGGCCCAGGGGGACCATTGTCAAGGCGCTGGCATGTAATGTCAGGTCATGCCAGGCACTAGTAATTGAATTGAGCTAGAATATTAACAATTGGGATGCATAAAAGCAGTTTGCCAACATGTAAAAAAGCTGGGATTTTTTGCAAAAGGAATGAAGTCGGTGGAAGGTGGAGTGGGGAGGGGCAGTTCCCAATAACAAAAGGATACAGATTATGCAATATGCCTATTATTACCTAGTGGGAAGGAATTTTGGTAAAGAAACCCAGGATCCACATATTGACACCTATTCTGCTGGCGCAAAAAGTTGCCCCATATTTTGAAAAGATTTGTCACCCAAAGACTCATTAATCAAACTCTTTTATTTTTTCAGAGACACTATTACTTAAGTGAGTTAAGACAATTACTTTAAGCAAATTAACCAATTTTGCTGCTAAGGTGACAAAAAACCTGTTCAATGGGCACACTGACACAGATTTGGTAATTTGAAGATTTATTTTAGCTATTTGCAATTAAAAACAGCTTTGTTTTAGCTAATGAATTGATTATTTCAAATGAGTCGAGCTTTATGTAATTGTTTTAAAGACATTTATCCACTTCCAGAAAAAAAAGCAGAATCCAGACCAACTGACCCTACTTGATAAGTATGTCTATAAAAGAGGGTGTTTTTTCCATCATCTAAAAAGAAAGACCTCCATATTTCTCTATTTTATGAGCTATTCCAGTTGAAATCCATACACCCCCTATGGAAGACATGACCTTAATCTTCCACAAAAGGAGTATTAATTTCAAATGGGGTTGCCTGAATTGGCAACTACAAGTGCTATATTTTTCTGGAATGTGGAGTACATTATGCCCCCTTTGTTATGAATATCTGGAATGAAAAATATATGAGCTAGAAAAGGATGTGACAAGTTGTTCAAAATCTTGTATGTTAAAACTAGAGTGGCAAGTTTTCTGTGATTTAAAACACCAATTTCCGTGATTTTCAGTGTGTGGTTTTAAATACTAAATTCTGTGATTTTCTGTGATGTAATTTCAATTCCGTGTTCACATTCTGTGATTAAAAATCACATTTCACAAATCAAAAGTAAATATAAGCGACTAGCGTATGTCTACTCCATGTCTGTCTAGTTGTTTTAAGGTTGATATCTTTGAAGACAGACTTCATTTTCATTATTTTTACCTCACATTCTTCATTTTTCTTCATTTTTATTTTTCTCAAGAAAAAACATGTTTCCCGCAAATTTCTGTGTTTTCCGTTTTTTATTAAATTCTGTGGATTTGTCCGTTTTTCCGTGACACAGAAAGCTTGCCACTTAAAACAGAATAATTGTATTGCTGCCAAGGAGAAAGTAGCTTCCAACCAAGATGACCAAGAACAATATTACTTGATGAGTCCTACCATTACAAAATAACTGTACATGCAGCCATGTTTGGGATAATTTGCAGACAATTTGCTACAGAAATTTTATGAACAAAACATTACAAGCAGTCAGATGTGATGAGTTGCCAGTCTGATGGATGAGTTGCCAGTCTGATGAAGCCACTAGTGTAGTGGTGAAACGTCACTAAAACGTGAGTAAATCAACTTCGTTTTTACTTGGAATTGTTCAAAATGAACAAAATTCACAGTTGATATCAACATTCCTAATGAACTTGTTCAAAGAGGATTCAATATTTCTGGGAATATTGTACCCTTTTAAATTCAAAGACCTTGTCTGCAAAGTTGTCATCCAAATCTTATTAATCTTAAACATTTTTATATCAGTGATATTTTTCTTCCTTGTTATCGGGACATGGGAATTTGACTCACAATACATGTAGTCTAAATCTTTCCATTGCTGTACAATAAATCATGCGTAGGTGTCATATAAAATGTGATAAGAGAACAAAATCTGTCTACATATATTTGTTGTATATGGCTAATATATTATATTACTTTTCACCATATGCTGTGATGAAGAATTTCCTAGAATTGGTTCTATGCTTGACATGGTCTATTCTAGTTGAAATCTGCCATAACCCTGTGGAAGATTTAAGAAACATCTTCCACAGGGGGAGTATATTTTGAAATGGATTTGGTTAGGGTTAATTATTTTGAAAACCATACTCCCCTTTTGTGTAGGTTAAACTGATCGCGATCAAGTTTTACTCCCCCTGTATATGGCTTTACCTATATCTTTAACAACCAAGATATGGAATATTTCAGTCATTTTTCTGCACTTGATACTCTCTTTTCTATACCTCCTGCAAAAAGTGCATAAAGGTTAATGTACTATACTGACCCATCATTTTCTTGCCTTCAATGCTTTGATGCATGTTACCATTAAAAATCTTGATTTGTGTTAACCCCCTGAGCACTACCTGTCGATCTAACATTACTTCTGATTGGTCAATCACGTGATATATTCACTTTAATCACCAATCAGAATGGAGCTTTGCAAATAATTCACCCCAAATTTTTTGCATGGTGAAATTATTCTAACAATGTTGCTGATTGGTCCAATTGATAATGAAAACTTCTTTTTGGCCAATCGGCAGGTAGGTCTCATGGGGTTAAATAATAACTGTTTAAAAATAATTAATTTAATAATAAAAAAAAGTCTCATCACTCAGCAAAAATATTTTGGCGGGAAAATCAAACAATCAACTTTGATTAGCCTAATGGTGTGATTGGCATCAAATCTGTTCATGTGTAGTTGAGATTCACTTATTACAACAGTCAATTTCACCTAATCCAATCTGACTTCCACTGCTAATACAGTAAGCCAAAAAATTAAGGTACCAGTTGTGTTCATCCCTGTATATCCTAAATAAAGACGAATGTGTCAAAATTAAAACAAGCAGCCGCTGCCTGTACTCTTTAGCTCTGATTTAAGACCTTATTTGTTGAAATTGGTTGAGAATTAAAGAAACAGTAGTCCAAAACCTAATGAAGATACGAAGTAAAAAGTTGCACATTTGTTTTCTAATCAATGAAAGCACGACGCTAGTTGTTCGTGCTAATCAATGAAAGTACAGCGCTAGTTATCTTGTTCGCAAACGCTTTGTGTACAAATCAATAGGGCATGCAATGTGGCAAACGGCAACTTTTAAATTGGCATCTTCTTTGGGTTTTTGGATCATTGTGTCTTTATTTCTTAAATAATGTCAACGAATGAGGTGTTAAATTCGAGCTAAAAGATGTAGCTATTGGCTGTTGGTTCCAACTATACATATCTGCCTTTGTTTAGGATATACAGGGGGTGAACGTAACTGGTACCTTAATTTTTTGGCTTACTGTATGTGTTCAACTGCAGGGTCTAATAAATGCACACACCATCAAATTAAACCAACATTCCTTGCTCCGAGGCAAAACAACATCACTCTATTGATCTCTTCATCCTCCATTTGCTACATACCCTCATGCCAAAAAATAGCCAAGATTATATTGCAAATGGCCATGATATAAACACGCTATTACACATAGCATTTGACATTAATGAGATGGTCTTATATAATAACCCTCTGGTTGCATGTTTATCCTATTACCGTACTGACGCGAGTATAAAATTTTTTTGTTAAAGTTAGGTCTAGGTCCAGGGACACTGCAAAGCCAAAAAAATAAATAACGTAAAAAAATAAAAAATAAATTTTTTGTAAGATTATTTTATACATTCTGAGTTTTGATCAATCTATTGGTATTTTGAACAGTAGTGGCTCTGCATGCTTTTATCGATTGACTTCAAACAAAGCCCGGATGTGAAAAAGCATCCCATATCGCAGGGTGTATATTCTTTAAAGAGGGGCTTATTTTTTTCCATACCTTAATTTTCAAGACATGTTTACTTTTCCAAGACTTTTTACACTATGCCACAATGATTTTCAATTGATTAAAAGGATTTTTTTATCCATACCCAAAAAATAGAGAATTTGCAAGTTTGTGTACCCCTGCAAATGACAATGCTTGTGATATCGTACTGCAGTCTAGTCAATAAACTGTTGGGTTCAACCTATGGTGCATATTTTCTGTGGAATAAACTGAATGTGTATGTTAGAGATATCAGTATGCTTCTATTGAACATTGGGTCTGGATTGCTGAAAACTACATTACATCAGGGCCTCTATGGCTTTAAAATATGCAAAACAAGTGGCATTTCAAGAAGCATAATTCTCATCCTTGCCCAGTACATGATGACCACATAAGGATTGCCTACAGTAAAGAGCTCATCTGAGTTATGCAGTACATGATGACCATGACACATAAGATGACATGCCTGGGGTAGAGAGCTAATCTAATGCTTTGTATGATAGGCTACAACATTAAAAGTCCATGTGATTTCCTCAAAATAACAAGAGCTATCTCAAGAACCACTGAACCAATACAGGGCTTGTTTGTACTCATTTTATTGCATTTTTCATGCTTTTTCCCTATATGGTCATTTAAATGTCCAATTCTGAAATTGTGTATTTTTATAAAAAATTTGGAACTTATCTTCTGCAGTCTACACCCGCATACATAGAATGGGTTAAGTTATTCAGGACTTGTTCCATGCATAATGTAATGTGATCAAGCAAAATGAGTCTGATGTTTACTAAAATCAAATTCAACTATTTTGTATTTCTAATATTAGTCCTTTTTTACTTTGACTTCACACAAAAACTGATACTTCTATCATAATTGCTATATAAGTTATTCAAAGTTAAATTTTCACAAAAAAAAGTGAGTGAATAGAAATGGGAGTTACCCAATTGCCCCAATTGTCTAGTATAATTGAAACCCACACTCCCTCCGTAGAAGACTTTAGCTAAATCTTCCCCAGGGGGAGTGTGTATTTCAAATGAAACAGCCCAATAGGAGCAAAATGTCGTATGCTTGTGGCCCCTGAACATGTTTAAAACAAAACTGCCAACAGGTTACATAGGAGGTTTTATTTTAAACATGTTCAGGGCCCAATGACACATGAAAAGTAGAAAACCCAGTTATCTGTCAATCAACCTAATTCTACAAAGTTTTAATAAAATTACGATAGCATACATCAACCTAATTCTACAAATTTGTTATCAAATTTACGTAAATGTGTAAATTTTGGCACATAATTACAACGTGACAGGTGTTTTAATATGCATGAATAATTCTGCACAAAAAATATTTGATTAAAATGTGATGTTTTACACACATACAACAAATTTTTACAACATTAAGCATGTGTCTTTCACATCTTCGGTGTAATTAAGTGTTCAGATACCATCAGTTTGTTAGGTATAATTGTTTTCCTAATATTTACATAATACCGTTTTGATACACTGTACAGCATATTGAGTTATGTTGATGCCGAATGTGCTTAAGATGTACAATTCTGCTGTGCACTCAGCTGGCAATAAGAGCACCTATGCATGACACATATCACCAAAATTACAGGCCTTGTCAAATTTTTTAATTCAACTTTACAACCAGTGCGTAAACCCAATTGTATCAATCTCAATTCTGTTATCATCAAAAGCAGCTTTGTTCCTGGATAAAGATTTCTCATTCCAGCACTATATATCTACAATAAACATGATAATGGAGTTGGAAAACTTTTCGCGATGAAAACTTTTCGCGATAAGAACTCAAAGGGTGGTGCTGCTTTTTCCAATTGCATTCTTACAATGCTAATAATACACCAAGTTATGCTATAATATTCATCTCATTTTTGAACTGTAATTGCTAAGATTGAAAAATGTCATAAATGAGATATACAGGTTCCAAAAAATAATGTATGTGGCGAAATATGGTTACTAAGCTATCCTGTATTTATGCAAAATTCCAGATTGCATCAGTAAAAAGTGTTAAATCTGAAGCTTTGGTGTTATCATTTTACACTTCATTAATACTTGTATCAATACAAGTAGCATTGTCGGTGGAAGAGCAATATGGAATATTCGCTATGCAGATGATACCACACTCATAGCATGCACGAAGGCAGAACTTGAGAAGCAAGCAGTCGAGCTGGAGAGGTGCAGTCACACCTTTGGTCTCCATATTAACGCAGCCAAAACCCATGTTATGACCCATGGTAGCAAAGAGGCAATCTCCCTGGGTGGAAAGCCAATCAAGCAGGTTGAAAGGTTCAAATACCTTGGCTCAATGGTAGGGTGTGATGCAGACTCTACACCGGAGATCAATGCTCGACTAGCAATTGCCAGAGATGCCACCAGCCAATTATTAGGATTATGGAAGGCTAAAGCGATCAGCCTGAAGCTGAAGAAACAACTGGTGAGATCTCTTGTCTGGAGTATAGCCCTGTATGGTGCAGAAAGTTGGACTCTAAAACAAAGCGATATCGAGAAGATAGAGTCGTTTGAGCTGTGGGTATGGCGCAGAATGCTTCAGGTCAGCTGGAAAGAAAGGAAAACCAATGCATGGATCCGTCAGAAAGTGGGCATCACAGAGAAACAAGGTCTACTCAGTCAGCTGAAGAAAAGAAAGATATCCCTGTATGGTCATTGGAAGTGGCGTCCAGATAGCATTGTTCAGATAACGATAGAAGGAGAAGTAGAAGGCAAAGCCAGGCCAGGTCGAAGGAAAACAGGATGGATTGATAACATCAGAATGTGGACGAATGGTGGAATGGCCGTGGCAAGAGAGAAAGCATGCAAGAGAATGCCGACGGTTCTATGAGGACTATGGCAACGCAGCAGCAGCAGCAATACTTGTATCAGCAGCAGATAGCTACTTCAACAATATCAATATTAGCAATATTAGCAGATGGCTACTTCATCAACACCAATATCAGCAGTACATAGCTGTTTCATCAATACCAATATCAGCAGTAGATAGCTACTTCATCAATGCCTGTATCAGCAGTAGATAGCTCCTTCAACAATATGAATATTATCTGTAGATAGCTACTTCATCAATACCAATATTGGCCGTAGATAGCTACTTCATCAACATTAATATCAGCAGTAGATAGCTACTTCATCAACACTAATATCAGCAGTAGATAGCTACTTCATCAACACTAATATCAGCAGTAGATAGCTACTTCTTGAACACCAATATCAGCAGTAGATAGCTACTTCATCAACACCAATATCAACAGTAGATAGCTACTTCATCAACTCTAATATCAGCAGTAGATAGCTACTTCATTCACACTAATATCAGCAGTAGATAGCTACTTCATTAACACCAATATCAGCAGTAGATAGCTACTTCATTAACACTAATATCAGCAGTAGATAGCTACTTCATTAACACTAATATCAGCAGTAGATAGCTACTTCATTAACACTAATATCAGCAGTAGATAGCTACTTCATTGACACTAATATCAGTAGTAGATAGCTACTTCATCAACACCAATATCAGCAGTAGATAGCTACTTCATCAACACTAATATCAGCAGTAGATAGCTACTTCATTAACACCAATATCAGCAGTAGATAGCTACTTCATCAACACTAATATCAGCAGTAGATAGCTACTTCATCAACACTAATATCAGCAGTAGATAGCTACTTCATCAACACTAATATCAGCAGTAGATAGCTACTTCATCAACACTAATATCAGCAGTAGATAGCTACTTCATCAACACCAATATCAGCAGTAGATAGCTACTTCATTAACACCAATATCAGCAGTAGATAGCTACTTCATCAACACTAATATCAGCAGTAGATAGCTACTTCATCAACACTAATATCAGCAGTAGATAGCTACTTCATTAACACCAATATCAGCAGTAGATAGCTACTTCATTAACACCAATATCAGCAGTAGATAGCTACTTCATCAACACTAATATCAGCAGTAGATAGCTATTTCATCAACACTAATATCAGCAGTAGATAGCTACTTCATCAACACCAAAATCAGCAGTAGATAGCTACTTCATCAACAAAAATATCAGCAGTAGATAGCTACTTCATTAACACCAATATCAGCAGTAGATAGCTACTTCATTAACATAAATATCAGCAGTAGATAGCTACTTCATCAACACTAATATCAGCAGTAGATAGCTACTTCATTAACACTAATATCAGCAGTAGATAGCTACTTCATCAACACAAATATCAGCAGTATATAGCTACTTCATCAACACTAATATCAGCAGTAGATAGCTACTTCATCAACACAAATATCAGCAGTATATAGCTACTTCATCAACACTAATATCAGCAGTAGATAGCTACTTCATCAACACTAATATCAGCAGTAGATAGCTACTTTACTGAACATGTTCATCAGGACTGTTATGAAACATAAAATCGGATTATTTCTTACTTCTAGTCCAATAAACAGTACTCACTGTGGACGCTTCGATGTCTACCAGACATCTTTTCTACACTATTGATGTTGTGACGAACTTCTGTGTACCACTGATGCTGATGGTTGCTTAGCAACGTGGTTGCCAGTTCTCTTTCCAAGAAGATCGTCAAACACGTGACTGAGAATGTCTTGCCCCTCGTCCCTGTTCATGATGGTCTCCTGTTTTCTGATTTGTATCGCCTCCTTAATCCACCGCTTGTATCTATCTGCCTCTTTACCTACTACCTTAGCCTCTTCCCAGTCTATAATATGGTCGTTCTCCTGCACATGGTCCGTGATGGCCGATTTATTGACAATGGTTTGGGATGCCTTTCTAACCGCGCGAGTCCGCACATTAGCCCCTGCCTTTTCCGCTTCTGCCCGGTGTTCCTCCATTCGCTTACCGAACTTTCTTCCAGTTTCACCTACATATGTTGAGTCACAGTTCTTACAAGGAATCGCGTAGATGACATCCGTGGTGTTCTCAGGGTCACGCTTATCCTTCGGGTGAACTAACATATTCCTTAGGGAACAATGGGGTTTCATAGAAGTGGCGACGTTGTAACTTTTGAAAGTTCTAGCGATGCGTTCGGAGACACCCTCTACATAGCAACCACGTTGCTAAGCAACCATCAGCATCAGTGGTACACAGAAGTTCGTCACAACATCAATAATGTAGAAAAAGATGTCTGGTAGACATCGAAACGTCCACAGTGAGTACTGTTTATTGGACTAGAAGTAAGAAATAATCCGATTTTAGATAGCTACTTCATCAACACTAATATCAGCAGTAGATAGCTACTTCATTAACACCAGTATCAGCAGTAGACAGCTACTTCATTAACACCAATATCAGCAGTAGATAGCTACTTCATCAACACTAATATCAGCAGTAGATAGCTACTTCATCAACACTAATATCAGCAGTAGATAGCTACTTCATCAACACTAATATTGGCCGTAGATAGCTACTTCATCAACATTAATATCAGCAGTAGATAGCTACTTCATCAACACTAATATCAGCAGTAGATAGCTACTTCATCAACACTAATATCAGCAGTAGATAGCTACTTCATTAACACCAATATCAGCAGTAGATAGCTACTTCATCAACACCAATATCAACAGTAGATAGCTACTTCATCAACACTAATATCAGCAGTAGATAGCTACTTCATCCACACTAATATCAGCAGTAGATAGCTACTTCATTAACACCAATATCAGCAGTAGATAGCTACTTCATTAACACTAATATCAGCAGTAGATAGCTACTTCATTAACACTAATATCAGCAGTAGATAGCTACTTCATTGACACTAATATCAGTAGTAGATAGCTACTTCATCAACACCAATATCAGCAGTAGATAGCTACTTCATCAACACTAATATCAGCAGTAGATAGCTACTTCATTAACACCAATATCAGCAGTAGATAGCTACTTCATCAACACTAATATCAGCAGTAGATAGCTACTTCATCAACACTAATATCAGCAGTAGATAGCTACTTCATCAACACTAATATCAGCAGTAGATAGCTACTTCATCAACACTAATATCAGCAGTAGATAGCTACTTCATCAACAAAAATATCAGCAGTAGATAGCTACTTCATTAACACCAATATCAGCAGTAGATAGCTACTTCATCAACACTAATATCAGCAGTAGATAGCTACTTCTTCAACACTAATATCAGCAGTAGATAGCTACTTCATTAACACCAATATCAGCAGTAGATAGCTACTTCATTAACACCAATATCAGCAGTAGATAGCTACTTCATCAACACTAATATCAGCAGTAGATAGCTATTTCATCAACACTAATATCAGCAGTAGATAGCTACTTCATCAACACCAATATCAGCAGTAGATAGCTACTTCATCAACAAAAATATCAGCAGTAGATAGCTACTTCATTAACACCAATATCAGCAGTAGATAGCTACTTCATTAACACCAATATCAGCAGTAGATAGCTACTTCATCAACACTAATATCAGCAGTAGATAGCTACTTCATTAACACTAATATCAGCAGTAGATAGCTACTTCAACACAAATATCAGCAGTATATAGCTACTTCATCAACACTAATATCAGCAGTAGATAGCTACTTCATCAACACTAATATCAGCAGTAGATAGCTACTTTACTGAACATGTTCATCAGGACTGTTATGAAACATAAAATCGGATTATTTCTTACTTCTAGTCCAATAAACAGTACTCACTGTGGACGTTTCGATGTCTACCAGACATCTTTTTCTACACTATTGATGTTGTGACGAACTTCTGTGTACCACTGATGCTGATGGTTGCTTAGCAACGTGGTTGCCAGTTCTCTTTCCAAGAAGATCGTCAAACACGTGACTGAGAATTTATTGCCCCTC
This sequence comes from Amphiura filiformis, assembly GCF_039555335.1. Lineage (NCBI taxonomy): Eukaryota > Metazoa > Echinodermata > Ophiuroidea > Amphilepidida > Amphiuridae > Amphiura > Amphiura filiformis. The sequence goes on from NC_092646.1 coordinate 5,390,244, forward strand.
GTCCCTGTTCATGATGGTCTCCTGTTTTCTGATTTGTATCGCCTCCTTAATCCACCGCTTGTATCTATCTGCCTCTTTACCTACTACCTTAGCCTCTTCCCAGTCTATAATATGGTCGTTTCTCCTGCACATGGTCTGTGATGGCCGATTTATTGACAATGGTTTGGGATGCCTTTCTAACGCTTGTGAGTCCGCACATTAGCCCCTGCCTTTTCCGCTTCTGCCCGGTGTTCCTCCATGCGCTATCGAACTTTCTTCCAGTTTCACCTACATATGTTGAGTCACAGTTCTTACAAGGAATCGCGTAGATGACATCCGTGGTGTTCTCAGGGTCACGCTTATCCTTCGGGTGAACTAACATATTCCTTAGGGAACAATGGGGTTTCATAGAAGTGGCGACGTTGTAACTTTTGAAAGTTCTAGCGATGCGTTCGGAGACACCCTCTACATAGCAACCACGTTGCTAAGCAACCATCAGCATCAGTGGTACACAGAAGTTCGTCACAACATCAATAGTGTAGAAAAAGATGTCTGGTAGACATCAAAACGTCCACAGTGAGTACTGTTTATTGGACTAGAAGTAAGAAATAATCCGATTTTAGATAGCTACTTCATCAACACTAATATCAGCAGTAGATAGCTACTTCATTAACACCAGTATCAGCAGTAGACAGCTACTTCATTAACACCAATATCAGCAGTAGATAGCTACTTCATCAACACTAATATCAGCAGTAGATAGCTACTTCATCAACACTAATATCAGCAGTAGATAGCTACTTCATCAACACTAATATCAGCAGTAGATAAATATTTTATCAATACCAGCAAGAGCCAGCTACTTCATCAAATCATTTGCACACAATTTTGATTTCCTGTGTAATAAACCCATAATTCATCAAATTTCTAGCCGCATTCTTCAATAACTTGTGGAATACATCAAAAGAGATGTATTCAACAAGTTAATGAAAAACGCGGCTGGAAATTTGATGAATTATAGGTTTATTACTCAGAAAATCAAAATTGCAAATGAGAAACATATAAGAATGACTTAGGCATTTAGCGTAGCAGGCTGATGATATGGACATCAAACACATATCTCAAAGACAGCAAAAATTGACAATACTTGTAAATTGAAAAAACTGTGATTTGTGAAGGCCTCACACTTATTATATATGGTTATGTACTTTCAGTATTTCGCAAATTGTTTGGACCCAATATTTACTTGAAACCAAAATTATGTAATTTTAGTATGGCCATCAAACACAAGTCTCAAAGCAAATTCTTTTAAGAAAAAGACACCAAAAATTGACAAAACTTGTAAATTGAATAAACTGTGATTTGTGAAGGCCTTATTTTTCCCCACCAGCACGTTTTTGTATTTCTCGTTTCACGGCAACATGTTATATGCTTAATAGATGGGCAAGTAAAAACACATAAATCAGTGTAGCTTTGTTGCATGTAGAGTGACAGTAATAGCCATTAGCAATGGAGAGGACAAGGGGATGCAATAAGATAAGGTTGCTATCGTCTCGTCGTAATAGGATGGGGAGTAGAAATAAGATGCTCTGTTTGTGAGATTACATTGATGTGACAAGCTAGTTAAACCCATAGGATGTAGTCTACACAGCTGTTATGTATATTAGTCTAGTAAAATCATAATCATTGTTGCCACCATTATCATAATCATTATCATCATCATCATGAACATCATTATCATCATCACCATCATAATCATTATCACCACCACCACCATCATCATTATCATCATCATCACCATCACCATCATCATAATCATTATCACCACCACCACCATCATCATAATCATTATCACCACCATCACCATCATCATCATCATCATCATCATCATCAGTCATCATCATCATCATCATCATCATCATCATCATCATCATCATCACCACCATCATCATCATCATCAACAGCATTATCATCATCATCATCATCAGCACCACCACCACCACCACCACCACCACCACCACCACCACCACCACCACCACCATCATCATCATCATCACCATCATCATCCATCATCATCATCATCATCATCATCATCATCATCATCATCATCATCATCACCACCACCACCACCACCACCACCACAACCATCATCATCATCATCATCACCATCACCACCACCACCACCACCACCACCACCATCATCATCATCATTGTCATCGTTATCTTCATCATCATCATTGTCATCGTTATCTTCATCTTCATCTTCTTCATCACCATCATCATCATCATCATCATTATCATCACCACCATCATCATCATCATCATCATCATCATCATCAATATTATCATCATCATCAACAACATCATCATCATCATCCAACAACATCATCATCACAATCACAATGTATCATATTTTAAGGTTTCATAAGTTGTCATTAATATGGGGCTATTCTTTTTGGGTTATTCTTCATCCTTTTAAACCACATTCAACCAAAATGTATCATAAACCATTTCTTTATTCAAAACTTACATGCTTTGCTTTGCATGCTAGCCATATACTTCAACATAAAAATTCCAAGTTTTAACATATTTTAATATCAAGAGTTTTCTTAAGAACCACTGAACCAATATTAGGCTTGTTTGTACTCATTTTGCTGCATTTTTCAAGCTGATTCCAAATATGGTCATGAAAATGTACAATTCTTAAATTTTTGAATTAAAAAAAATTGTCTGCAGTCAACACCCAAGTGAAGAGAGATAACTATATGTCTGAATGTCAATATTCTTACTCTACTCTTCATTATTTAATAAATAAAACCCCAAAATTTCACGGTGAAGCTTAGACAAAGAACAAGCTTGCAATCTCCTCAAGGCAGGCTTCCAATTTTCAATTTTCAAGATAAATTTATACTTTAAACAAATCAGTGCCTTTAGCATGGATTAAATTGAAATGAATGAAATTAAAAACAAACACGGACAGAGTAATTTGCCTTGTAGAGTGGACTGTCTTTGAATGGGGAAAAAGAAGTAATTTAGTTAAGCCATTGTTGATAATGGATATCATCACTTTGAAATTGACTTTTCTAAAAACAAATACTTGTATTCAATTGTGTGCGTCAATCAGGGACGTGGACATGAGCAAATGGGCTATTCCAGTTGAAATCCATACACAACATATGAAAGACATGACCTTAATCTCACACACAGGAGTACAGACTTCATATGGAATCACAGTGTGTGGAATATTAACATCATGTCTTCCATACAGTGATGTGTGGATTTCAACTGGAATAGCCTACCCAATGCAGAGTAACTGAAACGAAAAGAAACCACTAAAGAAAATTTAGGAACTTCCATTTGAAATACTTACTCCAGTTGTGGAAGATACAGGTAAAGGCATCCATGGGGAATATAAGTTTCAAAATTCCATTTCACCTCTGTGGGAAATGTTTCTTAAAATCTTCCACAGGTATGGCAGATTTCACCACCCTAAGCCAAACATAAATTCGCATTAAAATGAATTATACTCTAAAAACACTTTTAGAAACAATTTCATTTTGGCGTACACGGCTGTGATTCCAAGATAGGCAAAAGGTGCTCCCCAGTCCATCTCCTCATTTTCCTAATAGATAAGAGTATATAGCAGTATAGCAGAAGCGGATTTTAGACAGTGAAATCCTGTTTTTGCTTAAATGAACTCCAAAAATGTATAAAACTGCTGTTGGCAAAAATGTCGGAATATTCTGAAAGATAATGAATCATTCATCACTACTTGTGGCATAAAGGATGTGTGAACAGGCCATAGGGATATCAGGTATATTTCAATTACATCAAGATTGAGAAAGGTGTCCATTTTAACTCACAAGCCTAAAGCATCACTTACATAACAAATAAGACCTGGTCTTCTCATCACAACTATACCATGGGGAATATGGATAACAGGGTTCAACAAAGCGTGGCAGAAGCCTCTCTGTGATGATGTTGAACATCAAGAGATGCATATGAAATTGTTCAACCTTTGCAAAAATTTGCAATTTGCACCCGGAATTTGCACAATTTGCAACATGCACATTTTAACAATGCATATTTTCAGCACCATATTTGGAATCTTCATTGAAAATGCATTCAAATGAGTACAAACATGCCTAGTATTGGTTCAGGTCCTAAACTAATCCCAGCAATGTAAGAATCTGTGGGTAGGGTCAGTGGCATAGCCAGGGGGGAAGAGTGCCCCCCCCCCCACAGAAATTTTTCAGGGATAAAATGGGGACGGCAAAGAGTAAAGGGTCCTAAAATGTGACATGATCAAGGGGAATGATTGACATGTTGGCAATTTTCAATTAGAGGTTTTTTACATTATTTTCTGGCAGTTTACAAATGCTATATTTTGATGCAAACCCCATCAAAATCGGACATTTGGTAATTTATCAATGGCTGAAAACAATATAAAATAAAAGAATTTGAACACTGTTTTTGCCAATATCTCAAAAACAATATTAGTGACATCCGACTCATTCCCCTTGATCATGTCACAAATAGTAAAATTACAAAAAAAAGGACATAAAATTGACAAATGGGCACGAAAATGTGGCTTTGTTCCCTCACACCAAAATCCTGACTACACTACCGTCCACACCACTCATATATTCCCATATACATTGCTGTGTAAAATGATAGCTATTCAAATGCAATTTTCTCAGCTATAGAGCAACTGGTTGCTTCAAATGCACATTTTCTTTAAAGACCAAGATCTAGGGAATCATAAAAGATGAAACAAAGTGTGATGGTGGTGATGGCTGAAATGTTTAGACGCAACCCATGGGATCAATGTTTTGTAAATGCACAGACATGAATCCACATTACTATAGGTTTTCCCAGAGTATTTCACACTTATATTCATTCATAGGTACAAAAAAGACAGTTTAAATTTGTGCTAATAAAAATCAAAGTCGTGCAAACTCAAAAGCAATTTCATTATGATCATTGAATTTCAGATTTGTATCTGCATTTGTATCAGTATTAAGTGCTACTTCATCAATAGCACACCACTTTAAGGGGTACTACACCCCTGCCCAAATGTGTACCTATTTTTGCATTTTTCTTTAAAATTATAGCGCATTTGAGACAAGTAAGATATGTATATTATAGGGGCAAGGACTACAACTACTGCACTGTAAATTTTATTTCAGCACAGACAACAGTTGTGGGGTTACAGTCAAAAATGAAGGAAAACCAATATTTTATCAATAAATCAATAACTACTTGCTTTGAGTTGCTGAATGTTCAGTACAGTAGTTGTAGTCCTTGCCCCTATAATATACATATCTTACTTGTCACCATGTGCTATAATTTTTGAGAAAAATGCAAAAATTGGCATAAAATTTCCCAGGGGTGTAGTACCCCCTTAACAATATCTCAAATGTTAAATTTCACTGGGGTAATGAGAAAAATATAAGCTTTATTCTGATAACAAAATCTCACTTTTGATGAATAAAAATGTGGGATCAGGTTGTTGATCAGGGCAAGGACCATTAATAACAGTATTTATAACAAATAACTCAAGGCAGCCCATGTCATATCTGAACTCATGATGTGTTGCAGCAAGGAATGAGTGAGTGATGAGGTTTTAATAGAAGCTCTCAGTGTGCAAGCTAAGGTGTTCCCACTCTCCCTCATTGCCACACAAATTATTGCTCAGCTCTGTTTTCTTGTTTCATGTAACACTCAACAGACATCTTTTGCAGTTCTCTTTTTATTAGAAGTATGCTGCTCTCCTCCTCCTCCTCCTCCTTCCTCTCTTACTTTTGTCCTTCCTCATTGTCATCATCTGATAGATATCATCATCATCATCATCATCATCATCATCATCATCATCATCATCATCATCATCATCATCATCATCATCATCATCCAACCCATTCTCATTCTTATTTTGTACATATGATACAAATGGTCAAAGCATTTAAAATGTATATATGATACAAATTAGACCATGCGCAAGAATGGATGCGCAGTAGTCAAGGATCATCATCATCATCATCATTAAATTATACGGCAGTAAATAGCGTCCTCTGTTGATCAAAATTCACTTTAGTAAGTACTTTTTAAGAGAGTTAATTAATATTTGAGTTAATAAGTAACACTATAAAATGTAAAAAGCAGAATTTTGTTAATTGAAAAACTGAAATGAGGTATGGGGCTGGCTGGGGTGGCTACGGGCGTTAGCTCAAGGACAATATTGTTCAAGGTTGCGCCGCAGGCCTATAAAGAAACAATGTTGCTCCCAATACAATAGCAAACAAGCTTAAACTGTAAATTAGCCACCGATAGAGGGCAGGGCCTGAAGAATGAGGGAAATTACGGGTAAAAATGTAAAATAAGTAGAAAGTGTGAAATGGGTGACGGGCTGTCTCTAAGTATGGACGAGCTGTCGATAACAGAATCTTATTTTCGCTATCAACAGCCCGTCACCTAGTAGAGACAGCACGTCACCCTTAAGGTTACCCTAACACTAACCCTAATCCTAATCCCCTTACCATAACCCTAATCCTAACCCTAATCCTAACCCCCTGACCCACTGACCCACTAACCCTAACCCTAACCCTAACCTCCTTACCCTAACCCTAACCCCAACCCCAACCCTAACCCTAACCCTAACCCTAAACCAACCCCAACCCCAACCCTAACCCTAACCCTAACCCTAACCCTAACCCTAACCCTAACCCTAACCCTAACCCTAACCCCTAACCCTAACCCTAACCCACTAATCCTAACCCTAATCCACTATCCCTAACCCTAACCTTAATGTAACATTGACCAACAGTAACCTTAATGTATAAAATTGGCCAACAGCACCATTAATGTAACACAGAGGGCGCTAATTACTGCCGTGATAAATATACAAAATAAGCATCATCATCACTTCAGTGAAATGCTTTGTTTTTTGATTTTTCTTAAAATGTAATATATTTACATTTTAATCTTTCTATTGCGCATGCCTTAAAATGTATCATATAAACAAAATTAGGTGTTCACGATTTGTAACATATATACAATTTAGCTAGAGAATGTCTTGCATCATCATCATCATCATCATCATCATCATCATCATCATCATTTTTGAGCAACAATGATCACAAAACAGTGTTGGGCACTACAGACAGAATACTTCCCTTCCCATTCCCTTTCATACGGTACCCCTTTCAATTATTGATGGGAGGACCTTGGTCAGATAATATTCCAACAGCATCCAATTGAATAGAGAGGGGTGATGATGGGTGCACTAGCCAGCCAAATTAGATTTTCTTGATTGTATGTATTCTTGGCACGATATTATCTTTTAGAAGTTAAATTGTCTCTATCAAAATGCTTCCAATATCATATTGGGCTATTCCATTTAAAATCCACACTACTGATTTGATTTGATTTTATTTTATTCGGTACTCAGAAATTACAATGTTTATATATAAATAGACAATTAACAATAATATAAGATGTACACATTTTTAAAAACAACACATTAGGATGATAAAACATTATAAAAACATTATAAAACAGCAGAGCACCAAGGATAGCCCAAAAAGCTTTTCAAAAAAAAATCCATTGGGGTCCTTAAACATATGAGGGGAGGGGGAATGCAAAGAACACTGAAGACAAAAAAATATGAAACACCAACACAAAATATTGCACATGAAGTGAGACCAGCTCACATTAATTAGCTTGACCAGCAAGGTGTTTTTAGACTAATATTTTGAAAGTGTTGATTTTATTAACTTGCTTGATTCCCTTTGGCAAAGCGTTCCAATGATGAATAGTGGTGTTGTAGAATGTGTGACTTTTACAAAGAGGAACAACAAAGTTGTATGGGCTACCCCTGGTACTGTGCCTATGAGCTGCAGATATACGAGTAAAATACAATTTTAAATATTCAGGGGCAAGATTATGAAAAATCTTAAAAGCATGATTTAGTTTAAGCTGAATAACCCTATCATTGACTGAAAGCATCCCAACCTTATTCAACTCGTTTTGACCAATGTGGGAACAGGGCCCCAAACCCAAAATATATCTGACAGTCTTATTTTGCATGACTCGAAGTTTATTTTTGTAATGTTGAGAAATTGACGAATACCACGAAGAGCAAGCGTAATCAAAATGACATAATATTAAGGCCGAAGACAGTATCTTGCGGGTTTTCATATTAAGGAAGCCAGCCTGTCTATATAAAAATGTGAGTCTACCGCTGGTCTTCTGAATGACGTTTGCAGCAATAGAATCACCAGACAATGTGTTATCAAGAGTGACTACCCCTGTGGAAGATTTTGGAAATATCTTCCACAGAGGGAGTATGAATTTCAAATGGAATGAACACATTAGCAACTCCATTTGTAGCTCACCCTCCCTCCGTGGATGATTCAGCTTGAATCTTGCTCATGTGTATGAAATTCAAATGGAGTGCCTATATGTTCATTCCATTTGAAATTCATATACCCTCTGTGAAAGATATTTCCAAAATCTTCCCCAGGGGTAGCATAGATTTTAAATGGAATAGCCCATTGACTCGACACTCTAGACAAAGAGAAACAGAGAAAAGATTGTGGAATTGATAGCGCAATCTCATCTGAAATGGATACAATGATGAGAAAATATCATTGAAACACAAAACTGTACTGTAAAAGTCTTTTTTGCGAAAAAGATATTTTCGCAATTGTGAAGATTTTGTCAATTGCGCAAGAATTAAATTTCGCGGTTTTGATATTGATACAATAGAAACCTAATGCAAAAGGTTATTTTCGCGATTTTATGTCCACTCGCGAAATTTGCGAAAATAAAAACCTCGCGAAAATTTCTACTTTTACAGTATCATTACTGCAATCTGAATGTCTCTTTGTGCTCTACAAGATATTTTCAAGGAATAAGCAGGATTGCCAAAAAATTTCAGCCCAAATTGGGGATCAGTCAAATCAGAGAAAAGCCCAATTATTTACTTAATCATCATGCGCAGATTTGGGGGGAGCGAGCCTCGGGTGAGCAGGAGCGCCCAAAACTAAGGGGCAGCGGAAGAAGGGCGGCGGAAGAAGGAGGGCAGCAAAAAGAATTAGTAAAGAAAAAAGGGCGGAAAAACTTTGAAAAGTATAAAAAATTGTGAAAAAATTATTGTACTATACATCAAAGTGTGTTGCTTTTAGGGCGCTAGCACCTATAATCGCCACTGATCATTGGTTTCTATGGAACAGGAAATTACTGACAATCTTGGGAGCCAATGTCAAAAAGTAGCTCAATTGATTTCTTAAACATTGGTTTCTATGGGACATGAAATGGTAAAAAGTCATGGTAAAAATCTTCAAAAGTAGCCCAACTGGGCTACCAAACTGCAAGTTTGGCAACCCTGATAAAAAGCATCAAGTTATCATCACAAATGTGACACAATTCAATGTCTTTGTTTTGTAACTAGTTCAGATCAATTCATTGGTATTGAATATCACTTGATGTGCCATATTATATATCACTGAGTGTCTTTTATTAAAAGCTAATTACCTGTATTTAGTTATGTGTATAAAAGATATATTTATAAAAGTTACCATAATTAGGAGGTACTAAATTATAATCATAACATAATGAATTTATAGCTAAATAATTTGGATGTGTCTCAGTTTTCAAAAATACGGGGATAAGCCTGGGATTCTTCAACAATTAATCTTATGTATAGCATCCTTACTTCAGGGATGAAAACAAGCATGACATAATTTCCTGAAACTGCTTTAACATTTCCTGAAAATGTCTCTATTTCCCTATACTTTGTACAGGGAAGGTCCAAGCAAAATTTCCTGAAGTCAGGAAATTTCCTGACGATTTACATCCCTGTCACTTACAGTAAAACCACTTTCAGTAGGGGTCTATCTACTTGAAGTGACTACCATTTATTTAGCAACTGTGGAAAATCTAAGCATTGATATGAGACTGAGAATTGTGTACACATCCCACGGCATATAACAAACACTTTAACCCTCACCACACATGTCCTCCTGCAGATCATAAAAATGCTCAAAATTTTCTTTAAAAAATGTGAATATTCCAGAAATGTGAATTTTCATCACCATACTTGGAATCAGCATGAAAATTGCATTAAAATGAGTACAAACAAGCCCAGTATTGGTTCAGTTGTTCTTCAGATAGCTCTTGATATTTTGAGAAAATATCTCAAAACTGATTTTTAATGCTGATGCCTATGGCCAGCATGCAAAATAAGTGCCATAAGTATCCTTCACCTGTCCGCCAGGGAAACCCTCAATTAGAGAATGAAAGACAGGAATCATTGTTTATCTTCAGAAGATATCAAATACGCCAATTCTAGATTAACTTGCTATTTACTGAAGGTAGCACAAAGCTAATACTAGCTCCAGTTACCATATAGATTTTCAAATAGATTAATGCTTACTATCTTTTAAAAATCAGTAAGTCATCCAATTTTAGCTATGCCAAATCTAACTTGCTATCTACTGAAGATAGCAAAAAGCTCATCCAAGCTTAAGTTGCCATGCAGATTTGAAAATAGACCATTACTAACTAAAACAGATATCTTCTGAAGATAGCAAATCAGCCATTTTATCTAGATGCCAAATCCAACATGCTATCTACCAGTCGGCTTAGGGCATTTAAATAAAGGCATTTAATTAAATGCCCACGTGACCAGATGGGCACAGACATTACAGCGTCTAGACAGGATGTCTGGAAAAGTGACCTTTGGCACAGCGGGTGGTCTTCCCGTGTATTTCATTTGGAAACGCGGGATGCATGTCCAAATTTTCTAGCAAATTTGTCATTTTTTTACAACTTTGTAGTATTATTGTAAGAGTTTCCGTCAATAACTTTTTTTTTTTTTTTCCGTCGACCAAAACTTTCAAAATTTAGTTCTTGAAAACATACTAAAAAACAGAATCCCCCAATTTTTGATTAATTTGCCTATATAATTTTCAGCAATTTTGATGATATTTGTCTGAAAAATTCCTATCTCTTAGCATTGTAGCACATCTACTGATCACTTGGTGGTCTTGGTATGGTGGCGCCCAAGGGTCACATGGGCATTAAATTTAGTGCCTTTTATTTAATACTCTATGGTAACTGTCTATTGAAAATAAGAGAACACCAAACACATCGTGGATCATTAAATGATACAAAAGAATATGCAAAACTACTGAAAAGAAAGGTACACCAACTTGATGTTGGCACCGTGGCGCAGCGGTCTAAGACTTAGACTCAGAATCACAAGGTAGGTTAAGGTTGTGAGTATGAATCCCTCTGGTATCAACATGTTGTACACTTAGGCAAGGATTTTTACTCCTATTGCTTCTCCCCACCCAGGTGTACAAATGGGTACCAGCTTTATTCAATGCCCGCAAGGTAACAGACTCACTGTTAGGAGGAGATGTAGCAATCCCCTCGCAGCATCATTTCATGGGGGAGTCTAGCCCATTCACTTGGAAAGAGAGATGGACACTCCAGCCTGAACACAGGCTCATCCCCCGTACCTTCACCTTATACCGACATGATGTGGGTAAACAGGTAAAATTAACACATAGAGAATGCAGGAGACAATTAGTCTGATGCCCTATAATTCTGCATCACAATCAAAAGTGGCTACACCTATGAAAACACTGGAAGCACTGGATACATGTCTACTTGGTCTATGATCAGTGGCTATTCTAGTTGAAATCTATACACCCCTGTGGAAGACATGACCTTAATCTCCCACACAGGGGGAACAAATTTCAAATGGAGTCTCCTATTTGAAATTCACACTCCCTGGGAAGAACATTAAGGTCATGTCTTCCATAGGGGGTGTATGGATTTTAGCTGGAATAGCCTAGTGAGCTGGGTGGACATGGTGGATACAACTTGATACGTCATAGGATTTGGGAGATGTTTCAATTTACAAATTGTGCCCAGCTCAGTCCTTACAGTCTAATAATAGGTAGCCTTGAAAACTGGAGTTTATATTAAACCAATCAAGTTCAATGCCATTAACCCTTCCCATGCGAATGCGCACTGAATCCAAACAACTTGAATGAGCAAAATTACAAAAGTTTCAATTTTATTCAGATTTTTAGGATTATCACAGCCTTTTGAAACCAACATAAAATGCATTCAAATAAGTACAAACATAGTATTGGTTCATTAGTTCATGACAAAAAGCCTTGGACATTTTGGTGGGTAAAGCAATATAATAAGGCGTATATCCATAGTAATACTCTGATGTCAACCATGTACAAAGTATATTTGATATCCCATTATTGCATCAGATATATCCATTCCTTTAATGCAAGCCTAAGCCATACACAGGGCTCAACAATTTTTGTGGAGCAAAATCCTGCAATGCTCCCACATTTTACCCTTCTCCATGCAATAAGGTGCGGTCCTCCAATTCACCAATTTTATGTCAGATTTCAGCAAAATATAGAGTTTTTCTACTTGCTTTCTGCCATTTTACTTTTGATGTTAAAACCTGTGATGTTGTTAAAACTCTGCGCAGATCCCTGCAAAATTTAAACATTTTCTCACAAATCCCATCAAATTTAATTTTTTAAAGTTTCCAGCGCAATTTGCTATTTTTTGCACAATTCCGCTTGAAATTGTCTTATTTTTCTTTGCGCACATTCTGAAGCCCTGACCATACATATATATAGTGGAGATGAATTGGGTTTGACCACAAAAAGGCTGTTGTTTACCTGAAGATTGACTACAAACCCCATCATTTGACTGTTTCATAAATGATTCTCAGCCATAATGAAAGTTTTTAATTTTATTTTTATAAATTGAGTGACAAAATCCCATCAACTAACTTGACTTGATCAATGATTCTCTGCCACAATTAAGTCAAGATATAATGAAAAACACATTCTAATCCAATTTTCAAAGGAAAAGACCTCTGATTTTCTACAACATTTGTACATTCAGTTTATCAGGATGTATTGAGTAAAACATGCCTCAAATAGCAAAAAAGTCATGGTCAAATCCTGAGAAACATGCTTTCATCAGTACAGGTATTGCCACACATCTGTAGCCATAACACTATGGACCACAATGGCCTCATCCCAATGGCATAGTTCAATAACCTTAATTAAAACTCATAGTTACAAATTTGACCCCAAGTTGCAGAGTATGAGTTTTTGTTCCCAAATTTTCTACGGTCATTCAATGCATGTACAGATATACGAGTTAAAGAACTGTGCCCTAATAGATGAACATGTTGTGGATCCTAGTGTAAGTTCAATTTTGTTAACTGCTTTAACTCTCCCCTACAAAGGCGTTGACTGCAGATGAACAAGTTCCAGATTTTTGTTAAAAATTAAAAAATTTCAGAATTGTAAATTTGTATGACCATATTTGGAATCAGCATGAAAAATGCATTCAAATGAGTACAAACAATCATAGTATTGGTTCAGTGGTTCTTGAGATAGTGTTTTATAATTTGGAGAAATATCTCAAAACATGGGACTTTTTAATGTTGAAGCCTACGGCTAGCATGCAGAGCATAACCTTCCACGCAGCACAAGACATTGATTGAAAAATTGAAAATCAATCTGCACACCATGCAGATCATTTTGGTTGGATGCTCTATGCAGAATTCTGTACATTAATGGGAGTACTATTTCTTCCATGTGCACTGAGTGAATGCATGATTTTTGGTGTACGCTTGTACCTTGCATACTAGTTTTTTTTTTCTTCTTCTTTGTAGAAAATGTATATGTTGTAATTTTAGGCCTAGGGGCACTGTACCTCACACTCTGTGTAGTGTACTTTATAGATATCCATATCTGGATTATTAGTGTTTTTCATTAAAAAAAATGCTTTTCTCATAATGATGCAAACTCCTATACTAATTGCTTTTCTCATATATTTATATTATGCGATTTTCATTGTAATTCATTGTATAAGTTGTTGCATGATGAATGGATAAAATAAATTTGATATTGATTGATATATTGATTGATTGATTGATTGAGGCTATAACAATTATAAAAGCACTTAACACTGCCCAATCTGGTGCAGTTTAGGGTGTAAACATAAAGTCAATTTTGATTGGCTAATAAAATCACGTCATCATCACATCAGCACCTCATTTGTCAAACAATCTGTTTCTTTTACCCGAACTGGTGGCCAGGGCAAAAGGTCTTTACAAAATAGTGAAGGTGACCAAAAACAAAAAAAGGATCTGTTCTACAACTACCAACCTGATTGACACAGATTTTGCATTTTTTGACAAAATATGTTTTACTAGAGTTACACGGTTCGTAATTAAGGTGGCCTCCCACACACAAAGGTGTGTAAATAACAAAGGTTTGTAAATACCAATAATATGCAATATGCAATAAGCTCATTAATATTCAGAAATATGCAATAACATGACACAAAAGTATACAGCACATCAGGCCACCATTATACTATCACAATACTAAGTTTGATATAATATTGATGGTTGAGATGATACCATAACATATCGGATGAGTCATATAAATATATTTGTATGACGAATCCTATATGTTATGGTATCATGCGAAATAAGCCATCCAATATTATCATTATTAGGCTTTCTTAACTCCTAATAACCCTGAAAACATAATAATGAAGTTGATCGGTCTGTGCAGAGTGATTTAATAAAAATGTAGGCAAAATATGTAATTGCAGATTTTTTTCTGATTTTTCATGCTGAAAATTAAAAAAGTAAGTTCCAACCAACCAACCCTACTTGGCAAATCTGTTCGTCAGTAGAACATTTTCTTTCCATCGCCTTAGAAAGGATATTATACATTAAAACATTCTAATGATATTGTGAGTATTGTAACATCATACATCCATACCCCATAGCAAGTTAGTACTCCAGTGATACATACAGCATCTATAAGTTGAAGTGTTCCAAGTAGAGACGTAAGAGTTGCACAACCTCACCAAATTGATGTCAGTGAAATTCAACCTTTTCTGTGTTATTTGATTAACAACCTACAAATCTATCAAAATCAGCATTATTTACAAATTTTGCTGCGAGCTAAAACGATACTTATATGATTCTACCTGCTATATGAAGATTTCTTATCACTTCATATTAAGATAATAGCAGTGATACATGATTTCATGTTCACTAACTTTGACCCATTTTCTGCGTAATTTGATTTTAAAACTAGAAAAATCTATTAAAATTAGCTACCTAACAGAATGGTGCTCATGGCAGGTTGGTCTATTAAAGGAGTGTTTCGTAATCTTAGCATCCTCTTTTTATGACATTTTCAATAGCTATCCACGAAAAAAGTTTATTCCCAGAATTTCAGGTGATTCCATAGGCCATTGTGTTGAATTACGTTTTGAACAATTCAAATCTGGTGATATTTTTGCTATAGGAATTAATCTGCAATTAATTGTACATAAACATTGTGTATCCAGGTTTTTTTGGAGAAAAGTAGGGAGATAAGGCTGTGGATCATGAAATGCCCTTTTAAAACAATAAATATTATATGACACAACTGGAGTGAGTATTATAAATGTAAGTTACCCAAATATTTATTCTATTCAAAACTTATACTCCCAATGTGGAAGACTTTAGCTAAATCTTCCACAGGGGTAGTGTGGATTTTAAAGGGGATTAACCCATATTCCTTACATAATTGATTAAAAATCAAGATTTTTTTATCAAAAACGTAAAAATTGAACAAAGTTCTCACGACTTACAATGTGGTTTTTTTTCAACATAGTTTGCCTACAGCACATTGTCACTTATACTATATAAGCATAAATATTCTACAAGCCTCCAATACATAGTGATGAATAGGCTACCAAATGTATGTTTTTTTGCCAACATTCTTGTAAATGTTGTGAAATTCACCCCTTTTCTTTTGCACTGAAGCTTGCAAAATATGTTAACTCCCATAAGATCTTATAAAATTGATTAAAATCACGCTTTTTAAGCATATTTTGCATGCCTGCAGCATAATGGTGTTCAGATGACATTACATTCAACTCTTTCCATGCAGACCACAAGTTTCAATATTTTTTTAAAAATTCAAAAATTTCAGAATTGTACATATTCATGACCATATTTGGAATCAGCATGAAAAATGCATTAAAATGAGTACAAACAAGCCTACAATGCTGGCCATAAGTGTTGGGACGGTTTGATAGGATAATGTAAATAAGCCCCCCACTCCCCCCGATCAATGTTGAATCCTACTTTTTTTGGTCACACGCGCCTAGTGGCACCCAACATTGATTGGTGGGGAAGGGGAGGGTTGGGGTGTTAGGAAAGGGTTTAGGCTTGTCACCAAAGAAACCTCCACTTTATCACGTTAACAATAACGGAAATAAGGCAATAATATAGTGTACGTTTTCCGTAAGTGTCCCAACACATTTTGGCCATGGTTGTATTTGAAAAGTTGAAAAAAAATCATCTAATTTCAGTTTTTTGCTTATAACTCAAAAAGTAATTATGATATTGACACCAAATTTGGAGCAGTAAGAGATCCTATCATTTTGCTTGACCACAAAAATATAAATGGCTACATTTTAAATTTAGGGACTGGTCACTTTAAAAGTCTTAAAGCCATATTTTTGGCCATGTTTAAGTTCACTATTCGTCACTTTAATTGTCAAAAGTTAGGTTTTAAAATGACAAATTATTGTTTTCACCAATTAAAATCTTATATTAAAGTTATAGAAGAAAATAAAATTTATCACAACATCTCGTGATCAAAAACAAATAAAGGAATCGAACCCATGCACACTTGTTTTTCCAATTTAATGCTGTCTACCTCAATTGAAGTAACGGAGTAAATCAACTTGTTAGCATTAATTTAGACTACATACAATAATGGATGAACAAGTACAGTGTGTTAGCTCAGTTGATGCTCTGCTTTTATTTGTGATCTTATTTATGAAAAAAATTCCTACACTTTTTCATTTTCATTTCAACAGAAATTCAGTGATGTGAGAAATTATTTATTTTAAAAAGAAAGCAAAAAAAAAAAAAATTAAATCGTTAGGAATTGAACTTGGACTTTTTGAGTACAAGACAGACGACTTATCAACTGAGCTAACATGTTGAAGTGACATTACGAAGTATTTTTAGGTATAAAAGCTATTACAAATGGAATAAAAGTGTTGAAACTAACCCGCTGCTTATAGGACATGAAACGTAGCTTATTGGCTATAGAACAACGGTATTCAAGGCCTTTTCAAGAAAATCGATTCTTAAAGTGTAAGAAAGTTTGAAACCCACGGTATGCACTCGTAAACTGAATCAAGATATAGTAGTGATTCTCTTTTATTATAGTGCATACTGTGACATGAACTCAAGCATGTCCGCATTCAGTCTCGTTCTTAAAGTAAGACTAATCATGAAATTTAAATATATTGTATGGACTTTGTATTTAGGATGCGACGGTAAACCAACGAAACACCATCATGACCATACGCAAATGAATGCATCCCATCGATAAACCATTGCTATAAAGTCTGATCATAGTCAATTGCTTTTATTCTAAGAATACGGTGGTATATCGTGGATTCATGGCGTTATGTTTTACAAATCGACACAATATTTTCACAACAATATGGATTACCGATATGATCATTTCAGAAATTCAACTTATTTAGCTTAATATTGTCAATTTAAATATCATGATTAATTTGACACTTGTCAATAAACAAAACCATACGAAAACCAGTGGTCTCCGATAGCTCAATTGGTTAGCGTGCTGTTCATCTCCTGTAGACAGCGCGGGTTCGACTCCATCCAATTTTTTTTATTGTTTTAATTATTTCGTGACAATTTTCTTTCAAATTACTTTGCGGACGAACAAATTCCTTTTTTCAAATAACATGCAAAATGTCACTATTATGCGCATTTATTGTGGCTTGTTAGTATTATATACTGCGTTTGTTGTGTTATAAAGGTAATGTTGTATCATGAAGATCACTCACCTTTTGTTGTAACTTATCTCTAAATCATGAACTATCATATTTACTAGTACGGTATTCATCCTTAAAATCGGCATGACCTAATATGCTGAATCCATGAATCACGGATACCAACAATAATGTATATGTTTTGATTCGTTAATTTGCATCAAACAAAATGACCACCAAAATCATTAGAGTTTTACATACTAATTTAATGATTTTGGTGGTTATTTTGTTTTTATGCAAATTAGAAGGTCAAAACATTACTGTTATTTATGGTATCCATGGTTGTTGCATTCAGCATACCCAATTGACTTTAAAAAAATAGATACTGTTTTTAACTTAAAAAATGCACCTAACACTTCTATTTCTCAGCAGGAAGTCGACTAGACTAATAGGATATGAAGGTGAATAGTCAATGATGTTTGCTATCTTCTGAAGATGAAATTCTGATTTAGGAATTATGTGTAATATTATAATAATTACTCTTTTTATGTGCTATGTTATTTTTCAAACGTAAGTTTCTTTGAAAGCGCTTTAATAGATTTCAGTCATAAAACGTAATTTAAGCCCACTCTTGCCAACTATAATTATATTTACACGATATTCTCGTTGCAATTACCACATACTTTTTTTGATGCAAGCGATGAAAATTATTAAAGTTTGTTATTTTGTCTGAAAATTAGCTTTTTTTAATTTAAGTATTAATTTTTTTCCAAAGTCACTCTTTTAAAAGACTTCAATCAATTCCTGTCAACAAATACCATGTATTTCTGGCGACTAAATCACTACTCTTTCAAAATAAAACGTCATTTTAAGCAAAATACGTAGTGCGCAGAGGCTAATAATGTACAGCACGCACTGTAAAATACATGATATTGCGATAAAAGCTTAATCGTATCGTTATATCACGTGAGGGAAATCCAATAGTTTTTATATAAGTGAAAAGATAAATAGTTTCTCCATTTTCATGTAAAATTTGATGAAAATCCAAGTTATGGTTGAGGAGATATGGGCCAAAACACACATTTTAAAATTGGATTTTTTGTACCTTAGAGACAATGCTGGCCATAAGTGTTGGGACGGTTTGATAGGATATGTAAATAAGCCCCCACTCCCCCCGATCAATGTTGAATCCTACTTTTTTGGTCACACGCGCCTAGTGGCACCCAACATTGATTGGTGGGGAAGGGGAGGGTTGGGGTGTTAGGAAAGGGTTTAGGCTTGTCACCAAAGAAACCTCCACTTTATCACGTTAACAATAACGGAAATAAGGCAATAATATAGTGTACGTTTTCCGTAAGTGTCCCAACACATTTTGGCCATGGTTGTAGTATTGGTTCAGTGGTTCTTAAGATAGCTCTTGATATTTTGAAAAAATATATGAAAACTTGGTCTTTTCAAGTTGAAGCCTATGGCTAGCACACAAAGCATTAAGTGTTCTTGTATATTCAACTCCTACTAGAGGTACAAGGACTGACACACAATATGCATTTACCGCGCTGCATTTCCGATGACAAATTGTACTCTTTTTCTGCACAATTTAACAAATCTACACTCGATCTAGTTCTGCACAATTCACAAATTATGCAGTAGCGATAAATAGGCAAGTCATTTTTTATGAGGTAATAGGGCATGATTTATCTCTTGGTTTGTGCTGTGACATAGACAGCTTGCAGGGGAACTCAAAATTGAAAATTTACAGACAGCCTAAAGATTTAGACACTTTTTGTTAGACACTTTTTGAAAGGATGCCTCCAAAATTTTCAAGCTGTCCCGCTCCCAGAATTACTTTCCAGGAAAATTTGTGTGAGAAGCGGGCACACATTTGCAATTTTAATGCTAAAGTGAGCCCAATTGAATTAAATTTTGTTTTAAACAGACCATCAATCAGAGAATTCTTTTACTGGCATGTGAAGAAATGTACAGATGAGTTGTGATATACCGATGGAGACCACAGGTCTACCCTTTAAATATACCAAAGTGGTTTGTTTTTCAGATTTTCAAGCTTTCAGTGTTTTTTTTAACCCTGCCAAGTCTGCGCGTGGGTCCGTCCATAGAACAGGTTGTGTTTTTTATCACCTTAGCAATTAAGTTTTGTCGGAGGTCAACATCCGTTGCTACTTCCGGTCAGATGACCCAGTTTCCCCGCTACCATCAAAACCAATATGTCGTCTGCAGCCCACAGACAAGATGGGCAAAATAATGGGCTATTCCATTCGAAATCCACACTCCCCATGGAAGATTTAGCTAAAGTTGACATATGGGTATTATGGGTTTCAAATATAATAGACAATTGGGTAACTTCCATTTGATACATACACTCCAGTTGTGGAAGATACAGGTAAAGCCATACACAGGGGGAGTATGCGTCCCAAACTTAACTCCAGCTAATTCCATTTCATAAACATACTCCCTCTGTGGAAGATGTTTCTTAAACCTTTCACATGGGTATAGCAGATTTCAAATGGAATAGCCCATTAAATTGAAAGAAACCAAGAGACTGAAATAAACTGAGCTCAAAAAGAAACTTATTTTTTTTACAACTTGTGAATCATATAAGGTCATATCTTAAAATATCGTCAATCAAAATGAACCAAAATTACACACAGGATTACTTTAATACTCTACTCAAAACACATGTCAGTAACCAAGCATTTGTCCAACTGACACAACAGCAAAATGTCACAGCACTGTCATGGGACAGCTTCCTGGACTTCCTCCACTTTCACAGCCCAACATTTGACACACAGCACAAAAAATCTGTGAGAATGCACACAAGATCCTTGCACAGATGATAAAACGGTGCTGCTTTCTGCTTTTCATACACTTTTTTCATGAAACAGGGCTGGGCTGTGAATGTGGTCCAGGAAGCTGTTCCATGTCAGTGCATTTTGCTGTTGTGTCAGTTGGATAACTGCTTGGTTACTGACATGTGTTAAGAGTAGAGTATTGAAGTAAACATGTGTGTAATTTTGGTTCAATTTGATGGACAGGATTTCAAGATATGACTTTGTGAAAAATTATAAGTTTCTTTTTGAGCTTTGAAGTATCTGTGACCAGTCTAGGCTAGAATATTTACCAATGTGTTTGCCAATGTCTGACATGATTGAGTAATGGCTAAAGAACTAAGCAAGTGTCCGATTTCTTTGTATTCAATTATTTTCAGCTGATGAGAGTATAATAATGAGAGGTGACACTCCAGTCGCAAAGATGAGTCAAATGAATCACATTGTCATGTCACTATCGAGCACTAACAAAATGTGATGGGATTAAAGGGTTACCGATTTAGACAGCCATGTTAGAAGTTTTAAAATTGGTTATTGCATATAGGCTGCGGTGGATTAATGATTATGCTTCCACCTTCCATAGCCCACCCAGCCAACTTATGATCATAACATTTATAAGCCCTGCACATGGCACATTGTGTTGGGGGTCAAAATGTTGTGGGGCCAAAAATTAAATTCATAATAATTACTTTTTTAGCGTACATCTATGCTTAACAGACATCCTGTTTTTGCTTGACATTATTACAATGAATCTGTTGATTTGTACTATTAAAACAAGAGTTTTACCAACAGACAACTTAATGTCTGACAGAACCTTTGATGACTGGATTTATCCTGTATTCATAATCTCATTAATAAATATGCAGGAAGTGCGATCAAATCATTTTTATCTATTTGTCAAAAGAAACGCAACCACTAAACACAGAACTAATATTCGACAGTGGACCTCCGCATCGTCAGCGTAAATATTAGTAACCTCCATGCACGCTGTGTTGTGCATCGAACAAACTGCGCGTGCTGGCCACTGTATTTGGATTACATGCTACCATATTTGCACAGATTGTTATTCGCACTTCTGTTATTGGTCGGCCTGTTTTAGCCTGTTCGATTTTTGAAAAGGCAAAATTTAAAAATTGTTTAATTTTTGAGGAAAATTGTGTGTTATTTTGTAAAGTGAAGAGATGAAAGTGGCGGTTATGAATAAGGTTAATAACTTTGCATTTTTAATATGTCGGGCATTGTGAAAAATGTAAACATTTTGCTCTGGACCTTGGAATATCCTTCGGTTCTAAATGCGAAATGTTTAGATTTTTCACAATGCCCTCCAAATAACGGACTTTCAAAATACTATTGGACTTCTAAATGCAAACAAAAATAGTGCAAATCACTCACTTTCACAGACATTTTAGAGAGCTGCAAAGTACTTTAGCAGGAAAATGTGAGAATGTTGTTTGTTATTTTGCACACTCCTATTAAAGACTCCTATTGACTTCATCTCATAATGAACTTAAAACAAAGTTCATACAAATACAGACTGGTATACTGTCATATTGAAGCAAGGATTCTGGAGTAATTCGTCGCTGTTTTGACATACTGGCGTATGACGAAAAATGCAGTTTTGAGAAAATCGCATCTAAAGTTTTTCCAATTTTTGAAGACCCACTGGAGAGCACCAAAGTAAAATATGTTTATTATTATCAAAGAATATAATCAATAATATATCTGCATTTGTTCTCAACATAATACAAACTGTTTATTCATTCACTAATTAGTAGTAATTAATCTCCAAACTCATACGACAGTATGTCAAAATATGCACAATTTGAAAACCTATGTATTAATAATGATACGACATTGCGATACTGTCACGACAGTATGTCAAAATAATAGGCAACTACAGTTACACTGTGGCCTATGGCGACGTATCATTGATACGACTGTATGTCAAAATACAGAATGATGTTTTCGGGGGGGGGGGGGGTACATAAAAAAATGTTGTATCACACTAATTAGTGGCATATCTCATTAACTAATTACATTAGGTCTCAAAACTTTGAGAATAGATAGAGTTTCATTCACAGATTTTGAAAGTTTATATAACTCATTTTGCCCAAAAATCGTCATATGGCAGTAGGGTAGGTGCAGGTAATATGGGACAGCAGGTAATATGGGACACCTGTTTTCATTTTAACAAAAAGTAGCTTAGAGAAGGTAAACACTTTAAGTTGATTTGTTAAGTGTTTAGAGACATCAATTGTGCTTCTAGAAATGCAGTTTTGGAGTCTGTGTATCAAACTCTTGGAAATCAATGCCAAAAGAGTGAAATTGCCCAAAAATTATGTCGTTTTTTGGCCTGATATAAAATCAATGACGCCACATTTTATGATTGTGTATCCAAAAACTCTGGTACTGAGGGGGCATTTGTCATTTTTTATTATCTTTAGGTGATGGGTTAAGCTTATCAGCAGGTAAAATTCCACTGACAAGTGGCACTTTCCTTTTATAAATGATTATTTTCTCTGATTTTCAACTGAATGGGTGCAGGTAATATGGGACACATAGGAAATTGTGTACATTGTCAATGCGAAAAGCAAAACTATTTAGAAAATTGAATTTTCTTGTAGAAATTTGCATTTAACATTCAAAATCATGTAACAAAAATGTTTTTAGAACAAAAGAGTGATTTTCTGAACTTTTTGATTTTCACCATAGAGATAACCCAGTGTCCCATATTACCTGCACATGCAGGTAATATGGGACACTTGACGATGACGTCATTTTGACGCGTCATAGCGCCCAAACAAACATAAAAACAAGGTAACATTGCCTGTTTTATTAATCTTAAAGGACAGGTTGTTCATCATAACAATCTCTTGTGGGCATATCTTCTTTAGTTTTTATGCAAATAAGCTAAACGTCCTTAATGGTCCCATATTACCTGCAGGTACCCTATATCAAAACAGCGACGAATTGTTATTTGGTAGGATAAGCCACCGGTTTACTGAAGTGAAGTCATTTTGGGGCATTACATCCAAAAATAATTATAGTTGATCTGTTTAAGAATGACAATCAAGGTATTGTTTTGAGACCCAGTCATGTCTCTATCACCTGATATAACATGGTAGATACCATTATTTTCATGTGGAACAACTGGGCATTCCGCCTTGTAATTGTATCTAGTGTTAAATCAGGGTGCTAGATACATGGCTGGATCTCAAAACAATACTTTTATTCTCTAAGTACCACAGCCCTGATTTAATCTACAAAGAATTCAGGTGAGTTTTATATATTGAGAGCTTAGTGGGAGATAACCCCACCTGCAATAGCTTCCAGGTGTCATATTTCTGAGATGTGTACAATATACAGGGTGGGCCATTAAAAAGTTCACACTTTTTTGATGGCTTATTTCTCAAAAGTGCAAACACATATTGAAATAAGTTGAACATATTTGTAAACCTCTATGTCTGGACTGTCATTGCTGAAAAGGGCATTAACATCCATGGTCTAATTACAAAATGGCGGCCATTTGAAGCAAGGGGTCAAAACCACTTTGCACACACGTAAGTCAAATGGAGCGGATGATCACGCGATATATGGTGGTCGCTGGTTCACATCACAATGGATTAGGAACAAAGGAAGAAAAATAACAGTACGCATGAAAGTTCTGTCAATATTTTTCTTGTAAATTAACCATATTTAAATAAATATTTCTTTTTCAAACAGAATATGTAGCCTTCCAGTTGAACAGAATATGTAACAGTAGCTTTAAATAATCTGCGCAGTTAACGTTTGTTTGCAGTCGCATTCTGGATAATGTGCATAATTTTATACCCGAGTCTTCATGATGGTTATTGCACTATAACATAAATCTTATATAGAGATATAACAAGATAAATTTATAAATAGGTGTCAGGAATGTCTCTCCTTCTCTTCGGAAATTATTTCTTCATATAGACACATGTAAACCGTAGCAGTGCTTCAATGGAAATCGAGTTATTTGTCTCAAATTGTCAGGAAATTAAAAATATTGCCCTAGAATGGTAAGAATACACGTAAAATCATATTTGACTCTGATAAAAATAGTTCTGTTCTTCATTACTGCTTATCATGGTTCAAGTCACGATTTATGCATGCCACAGTGAAAATGCTTAACTGTCTTTAAAGTGTTCTTATCGTCCTTCAACGTGGCCTCCTTGCTCGCGAATACAAATCATCGCACGATCGTACATATGGTGAACGGCTCTTGAAGTAACCCTTGTGCGTCGCATCCTTGTGAACGCATCTGTAATACGTCTCCTCCGTTCCCGCAAACTCCTTGGCGGACCTTCGGCATACACAGACGCCTTGACATCACCCCAAAGCCAGAAGTCCAAGGGTGTCAAATCAGGACTCCTCGGAGGCCACTCCACATGATGTCCAAGGCCGACAACACGATGCGGAAACAACTCCTGCAATCTGTCTCTAACAGCGATAAGACGGTGGGCTGGCGCTCCGCCTTGAAAGAACCACGCCCCGCGGATGGCCCCGTTCGCTTGCTGTCCAAATATTTGGACCAGTTGACAAATGGTTGAGGCTCTAGTTGATCATTGATTATGTCGAGGTAAACGTTTCCATTTATGTTCTGGTCAACGAATATCGGTCCTATCTCGGCTGCGAGAACACTAACTTTGCGTTTGTCATGTGGAACGTTAAAAGCAAAGTCTCTCGGAGGATTGCCTTTCGGTGCATACATCCGTACGTTTTGAGAAGAGACAGACCCGTCCATTTGAAAGCCTGCCTCGTCAACAACAACAGCGGTATTAAGAAAGCGACGTGCTCTGTTAACTAACCAGTTACAAAACTGAAGTCGCCGATTTGGATCTCCTGGTTGCAGTCCATGACGCTTAAGGATCTTGTAAGGGTGCCATTCGATATCATGAGTGATGATTCGTGTGAACGTTGTCCTTGGAATATGGGGACAATTGTTCCGTCGAGTACTCAATCTTGGGTTAGCTTGCAAATCCTTCTAACATGGGCAATGTGATTGGCTGATCTTCCTGTTTGTGGTCTCCCACTGTTAGATTTGTTCCGATTGAGAACAGTTCCATGTAAGTGAAACTTTTGTTTAATATTATAGATGTGTCGGCGACTAGGAAGTCTGGTATTCGGAAACTGGTTCGCCATGCATTCAGGACAGAGCGCACCTTTCCGGTTCTTGAAATTTCCTCCTCGGTGAAAATTGCTCCTCCTTTGTAAACTGCCGCATTTTGAACAGCAAGAATCACCTCAAAGTACTTACACGGGTATCTCTAACATGAATGACAAGAACGCACGCAAGGCATTTTAAATTTGAAGTTCCCTCCAAAACTAGTGTATTTGTTATGTAAATGAGCATGTCCAATCAGCCTTTTGTGTCAATTTCACAGGTGAATGATTTTCAAACAGTAAACAACTCATACACGCATGAGTCCGATGACCCCGGCAATGACACTCAAGTAAATGCATAATTATAGAGTCATCAAACTTTTTTCAAACTTGCTTAAGCCTAAAAACATAATATGCATGATCATTGTCTATAGTCTTACGTGTGTGCAAAGTGGTTTTTGACTTCTCTGCTTTAAATGGTCGCCATTTTGTAATTAGACCATGGATGTTAATGCCCTTTTCAGCAATGACAGTCCAGACATAGAGGTTTACAAATATGTTCAACTTATTTCAATATGTGTTTTCATTTCTGAGAAATAAGCCATCGAAAAAGTGTGAACTTTTTAATGGCCCACCCTGTAGAATGCAGACATAATGTCAAATGTTTATATAGCAGCTATTGCAGACCTTCTTGCACTTATCTCTTGATATCATTTTTTATAGATATTATTTGACTTACCTGTCATAACCAAATGAGTCCAAGATGATGAAGCATGGAATAGAAAGAAAAAGAAAAACACTGTTAGAATATTGCTTTATCAAAGGTATCGCAACACAACGATACATACAAAGGATCAGTATTTATTAACATTTTTCCAAAACAGCATTAATTAGAGGTTAATGACTGCGCATCAGTTTTTTTGAGGGTATTGTGAAATATCTAAACATTTTTCTTTGGAACCGAGGAATATCACAAGGGCGCAGCCCGAGGGATATTCCGAGGTCCAAAGCACAATGTTTAGATATTTCACAATACCAAAATAACTGATGCAAAGTCATTAACCTCATTCATAACCGTCACTTTTCACTTTTTTAAATTCAATTTACGTCACATTTTCTTCTTTTAATTTGAAAACAGAACACAATCGAATAGCCCGTTTAGGAAATACCGCTAGCGACCAATCACACTAGCACGCAATCATGCGATGTCCAAATACGGCAGCCACCGTCCGCGTAAATTGTTAGAATGCGTAACATGTCACGTTACGCGGTCATTGTAGAGCGTACTTTTAGCTACGTCACGAGACGTGATCATTATACTTTTTCAATGACCTGGATTTGCGTCCGCGTATTTAAAAGTTATTATCTGTGATTGAATCGCACTTGCTGCGTATATTAATGAGGTTATGAATATTTTAAATCAGATGAGCTCAGTAATGACCAGGCTACAGAACATTTGAAGAGTTCTGATGCAAAAGGCAATATATGGCATATTCAAACATTTTGTGTTTAGGCCACCAACATCTGCTCTGTTAATAGTTGACAACCAACTTAAAAATATCTAATGAATGATCAAAAATGGCACATATTTTAATTACGTTCTTTAAAATTAGCATATAGGCGAGGTCTGCATGTTTTCTGTAGACATGGGGCAGTCTCCAGTGAACAGCTCTTTTCAGAGCCACCACAACCTTTAAAATTAGCAGATATGCGAGATCTGCTTGTTCTCTGTTGACAAGGGGCAGTCTTCAGTGAACTGCTCTTTTCAGAGCAATCAGTAGGCAAGGGGCAGCCTACATGTCTAATTCGTAGGTACTTTGTCCTAAAGAAGTCTGAGCACTCCTGAGGAAAGATTGACAGGTCTAAACTTGTCCAACGGCGAACCCACTAAAAACCGACTAATTGTTACATTCTTTCATTCGGAGACACTGAAAAACTACCGGCCTGTTGCAAATTTAAAGTTTCTTTCAAAGACAATCGAACGTGCATGTACTTCACAGATACAAAGTTACCTTCTTGAGAACAATTTAAATGGCAAAATGCAAAGTGCTTATAGATCTAATCACAGCACAGAGACTGCATTGTTACGTGTCTTCAATTACTTGCTGCAGATAAGGGCCAGGAGGCCGTTCTGATTCTTTTGGATTATTCAGCAGCATTTGACACTATTAATCGCGACATTTTATTCCAACGCTCTCTGATAAGTGCACGGCATAACTGGATCTGCTCTAAATTGGTTCCAGTCATATTTTACAAATCGTTCTCAGTCGATAGTTATTGATGGCAAGGAATCTTCTGTTCATGTTCTTGATGAGGGTGTACCTCAAGGTTCTGTTATTGGTCCTTTAGGTTTCACAATGTACTCATCCCTTTGGAAAGCATAATTGATGCTCACGGAATTAGTAGAATGATCTATGCAGATGACACACAGGTTTATGTTATTTTGAAAGATGATAAATCATCAGCTACAATTTCAGGATTGGAACTATGTGTTAGGGATATTAAAAACTGGTCTACTGCTAATCATCTAAAGTTAAATCAAGACAAAACTGAAGTTCTTCATATTACATCACGCTTCAGATCCAGTGATAGTATTCCAACTGTGTGTATCGGCGATGCTCAGATTGAACCATCTTTAAATGCGCGCAATCTTGGTGTTCTGTTTGAAAATGATCTAAACATGGCATCTCATATAAATAATATTTGTCGATCTGCCTCTCATGCTCTTTTTACAAAATTAGCAGAATTCGTCAATATCTTGATCAACATACTACAGAAAAACTTGTTCATGCCTTCGTAATATGTCGTTTGGATAATAACAACGGTTTACTTTATGGTCTTCCTGATTCACAAATATCTAAGCTTCAACGCATTCAGAACTCAGCCGCCAGACTTGTAACACTTACAAAATCTCGTGATCATATATCTCCAATTCTCCGCGAACTACACTGGCTACCTATCAAATCCCGCATAACATATAAGATTCTTCTTCTTACCTACAAATCTCTTCATGGACTTGCACCTCTTTTATTTACAAGAACTTCTTCATGAATATAAGCCTACACGCAATCTTCGCTCTACTTCTCAATTTCTTCTTGTAACTCCACCAGTGTCAACTCAATCTTATGGTCAACGTTCATTTTCTTCTGCTGCAGCTGAGCTCTGGAACAATCTTCCTTACAATATTAAAATATCTAAGACTGTTGATCAATTCAAATGCTCTGTGAAAACATACTTGTTTAATGTTAAAAATGTTTAATGCTTCATTTCTATATCATGCCTGTAACCATGGTTACATTTTAAACTTGTTGTTCTGTTGTTATTTGTATACAGTGTTTTTTTATGTAGCGCTTTGAGACTTAATTGTGTATTGCGCTTTATAAGCATGGTTTTATTATTATTATTATTATTATTTATATTTGACAAATTACATTTGCCTCTATCTCAAATTGAGAAAATGGATATATGGAATGAACTCTCTTTACTTGCACTACCAAGTACTGAAGTCCAGTCAGATATCCCTGACAAACTCTTTACTTGCAGTACGAATATTTATATTATAAAGTCCAGTCAGCTATCACCATGTCCCCCACTGTTAAAATCGGACCAGCCAAATTTGCAAGCTACAGAACCTGAAAAATAAGATCCCGCAAATCACGAATTGACACACGTATGGGAGATGCCATGGGGTGCTAACGGCAACATGGGGGGTCACCGGGGTGCTAACGAAAATGTTGCCACCACAAGCGTCCTACGCGATCAATAACACGTATATGGCCGTACGCGACCGGTAGTTCCTGATACGTGATGACAAGGTCAATGGCCGCTTCCACAAAGTAACATACTTCTGAACTTTACTGTCAGGATCCAGATATCACTGACAAGCACTTAAACTTGCACTACCGAGTAGCCCTACTGAAGTCCAGTCAGATATCACTGACAAACACTTTGGTCAGCACCATCAGAGCAGTAGAGAACGCCTGCAAATCAGGATCGCCAGTTCTGATCAGGGTAACGTCAGATTGTCAGCTACATTTGGGTTGATCCTTCATGTAATTATTTTGTGTAAGCTTAAGCCAAACCCTAACCCTAATCCTAACCCTAAGCTAAGCCTAATCATAATCCTAACCCTAAATTAATCCCAACCCTAAACTAACCATAATCCTAGCCTTAACCCTAACCCTAATTTTGTGTAAAATTACATTAGCCTACATTTGCTTGTCCTGTACAAATGCTCAAAGCTGTCAAAAAGGAGGTTGACCTTGAACAAAAATTTGCTGTTGTCCCTCATCCACTGATTAATCTTACAATTTTGTTGTACTTAAAATTAAAAACAATACACACAACACAACAATTTGTAGCCACATCAACATTCACAAACCTTTCATAAATAAATCATTATCTTACAAACATCTGTCTGGTTTACAAAACACAAAATTTGGTTTTCAAATTTTGGTTCAAAAGCATGTTTCTTATTCTCAAGGTAGATGCATAGTTTATCATAAACATCTCAAAAAAAGTAACTAACCCCCCTTAAATAATGACCATTATTCAAAAACGGGTGATTGTATTACAAATCTGTAAATTGCGTTGGAAGCAGAATTTATTTTTGCACATTTTGACAGCTCATTTGCAGCAAGTGACTAAATATTGACGTCACAGCGTACATTTACATCAATGTAACCGAAGATTTGAAAGTTGCAGTAAATTGTATTGATTTTGTATTTAGCGCAATGGAAGGAAATCTGTACAATGGTATCTGAGCGTTTTTGTATTGTGAAAATTTGTTTGTAAGTGCAACTTTCAAATCTGGACCTCACTACATTAAATTGACCGGTGTTTTATTGTTTTCTGGGCTATTGTATCAAATGAGGTGTCAAAATGCGCAGAAATAAATTCTGCTTACAACGCATTTTACAGAGTTGTAATACAATAGCCCCTTTTTGAATAATGGCCATTATTTAAGGGGGGTTAGTTACTTTTTTGAGATGTTTATGAGTGAGTAGGGTTATCTACACTACATAGCTACATTGGATTGTATTGTGGCAACTAAATCTTTGATATGGTTCCTAGTTTGTGTGTTCCAAATACATGGATCCAAGGACATCATGTAGATACCAGAGAAGGTATCTTAACACTTCCCACAATGCATTTCTCACATTTTAATTACCTGTACTGATTTGCTATCTAGTTCCGGATCGATAGTGACGAAAAGTACCTCAATGAACAGAGCATATCCAGATCTTGCAAAGTATGTGTATTTCATGATAGCTATTGACCAATGTTTTATAAGCCAGTCTATTCTCAAAATGAAAACAAAGGGTACCTGTACAAAGTAATGGGAGTGTCATTTGATGAAATCAGGTGATGTATCATGTTGCAAAGGATTCTGGGAAGGGTAAGACATCTTCTCTGTGTAGATACCATCACTTTGAATGTGAAAACATGGTGTCATTTGCAAGTCTAAAGTGAGTTGACATGGTCACACACATGAATAAATGATATCTTCTTCTTCCGTATTAGTGCCTCCCTCATATGTATGAGTATTATCGTACTGCGTACAGACAAGCTGTACTGATCGACGTTCTTTAACGTACACACTACATTAATGAGAGAAAATATGCATGTACACGGGACCAACAGCTTAAAGTACCCTCCGAAGCACTAAGCAAGTAGAGTGAAGTGCCTTGCTCAAGGACACAAAGAGCCAGCCGAGCTCGGGCGGACCTGGGATTCGAACCCTTGACCCTTATATCTATGAGAGAAACCTATGGGATAAACAACAATGAAATATTCTAGTCCAACTCCATACAGACAACCTCTAAAGAAGACATGACCTTAATCTCCAACACATGAGGTTAAGATTTCACATGCATGTCATAGCACACAGTATAACCCTATTTGAAATTCATACTCCTCCCTATTTGAAATTCATACTCCTTGAGTGGGAGATTAAGGACGAGTCTTCCACATGGGGTGTATGGATTTCAACTGAAATAGCTGAAGACATCATCCCTTTGAAATATTGACTTTCAAGTGTTACAGAATCACCACTATCTTCATCCTTTTTCTCTTAATTATTTTTTTTTCTTGAAATTTGCTTCTTTTTATAGATCACCTTTGACAGACCGTTGTAAAATGAGCAATTTTCCTGGAAATCAGTTTTGTTATATTGTGTTTTATTATTGTTAGCAATATGAAACTTGTCATATCTCCATACAGGTGTCAACTGCAGACAAAATTGTACTAATACATGACCATATTTGGAATCAGCATGAAAAATGCATTAAAATGAGTACAAGCAAGCCCAGTTTTGGTTCAGTGGTTCTTGAGATATTCTAAAAGTTAAAGGCGTTTTATGTTAAAGACCTTCAAATCTGCTAGTCATTGAATGCCTAAGTAATAAGCCTTCAACTGCTTAATTTTCCAGTAATATCTTGTTGACAGATTGAGATTGATTAGGCAGTCATTTGTCTTCAACTGCCTCAACTGCCTATATTGACTGTCTATTAGGCAGAACTTTTTCTTGGCTTATCCTCATATCTGAGCCATGTTATATCTCGCAATAGATTTGCTATGTATACACGCAAGAATACACACATTGCGCAGCAGTGACCACACAGGTTGGCGCAGTATTTTGAGTTTGTGCATGCGAATGATGATTCTAGTGCATTCACTAACTTCATGCATGAACTTGACACAGGGGGCTTTTTTTGCTTTAATAAGCAAAGCTGTTCTCAAACAAAAACTTTGGGAAATCTGCAGTGTGAACTGTCTGGAGTATTCCAATCTATATATTAAAATTTTGTCTCCAAATTTATCCCCAAATTTATTCCCAAGAAATTTTGTGGATTTAAGTGGTCCTTGAATGCTGCTACCATGTTAACAAGCCATTTTGCAATTCTTGAATTCTTAGTGTAACCTATTTGGTGTCCCACTAGATAGGTCACAGTAAGCTTCCCATTGTAATTCCAAACTAGCTGATGCTATGAAGCCCTGGGGGCACTGAACACAAATGACCATACACGTTTATGTTTACGTTTACGTCGATACTCAGCAGGATCCTTTCCGGACGTCATGCCAAGGGTGCAGAAATGTTGATCACGTGCAGACTAGACATACAGGTGCAGCCAACAAAAAACTTGAAAATTGAGGGTGCTGGAGTTGAAGACAACTGGAAAACTCAAATGGTGCGATGAACTGGATGAAGTGCGAGTAAAAACCAAGCAGCATGATTACAGGCTGGATGAAACTCCGCCCCTGAAGACTTCCAGGGTTGGTGCAGTTAGTACCACAACTGGGAGGGAGTTCCATAGGCAAACTGTCCTCGGGAAGAATGAGTTCCCATAGAGCTGAGTGCGGCTGGTGATTTTCTTTAGCTTGCTTGGGTGATAGTTTCTGGTGCTGCTGGTGATCATTGGTGTGAGGTAGTCGGATGCATTGATGGCAACCATGTTGTGTTGGATTTTGTACAGCATGGCCAAGCTGGTAGCATGTCTCCTCCATTCCAGGGATTTCCACTGAAGTTCTTGTAACATGGAGGTCACGCTGTCTCTACGCTGGTATCTTTGCAGGACGAACCTGGCAGCTTGGCGTTGGATGCTTTCCACTTTGGTGATATCTTTTTTTTACTGTGAGGGCTCCAGATTGTGCTGCAGTATTCCAAATGAGGTCTGACAAGACTGATGTATGCCTGCTCACGGATCCTCACAGGACAGCTCCTTAGGTTTCGCCGCAAGAGGCCTAACATCCTGTTGGCTTTGGTGGTGATTTTACCAATGTGTTTCTGCCAGGACATATCGGTGGAAAATGATAGACCAAGATAGGGATATTCGTTGACAGAGGAGAGTTGGCTGCCTCCAAGATGGTAGTGGGCATCAATAACCTTCTGTCTGCGTGTAAACCTTATCAGATGGCATTTATCTGTATTAAACTGCATTTGCCAGTTAGCTGACCATTGATGGAGGAGGTTCAGATCCTGTTGCAGTTTGGTGCTGTCATCGATGGAGGAAATTGACTGATACAGAAGGCAATCATCGGCAAACAGTCTCAACTTTGATGTGATGCCATTAGGAATGTCGTTGATAAATGTGAGAAAGAGGAGGGGACCTAGCACCGCTCCCTGGGGAACTCCTGATGTAACACGTTCCCAGTCAGAGGCTTGGCCGTCGATGACTACTCGTTGCTGGCGTTGAGTCAGGAAGTGATCTGTCCACTGGAGTAGGGGTCCTCTTATGCCATAATGTTGGAGTTTCCGCAGATGCCTTTGGTGGGGCACTCTGTCGAAGGCCTTGGAGAAATCTAAGACTATTGCGTCTACCTGCTCGCGGTCATCAATGGATCTGGCTAGGTCTTCGGCTGTAAGTATCAACTGTGTCTCGCAAGAGCGGCCTGAACGAAAACCGTGCTGAACTTCGGTAAGAATGTTGTGCTTATTGTAGTGGTCCATGATGTTACTAAAAATAATGTGCTCTAGGAGTTTGCAGCAAATAGATGTGATGGACACTGGCCAGTAATTTGACGGTGTGCTTCTGTCTCCCTTCTTGAAGATCGGTGAAATATTAGCAACTCGCCAGTCAGATGGAACAAAGCCGGTGTCCAGGGACTTTTGGAAGATATAGGTGAGAATGGGTGCAATTTCTGTGGCAAATTCTTTCAACAGTCTGGCTGGAAGGGTGTCAGGCCCAGTAGCTTTCGTAACATTGAGAGATGTCAGAAGTTTTACTACTCCATCACAAGTAACAGTAATGTGCTTCATCGTAGGAAGAGATGATTCGCCAAGGTCGGGAATGTTGGTGGTGTCTTCACTGGTGAATACAGAACTGAACTGCGTGTTGAAAGCCGATGCTTTGCTCTTACTGTCAAAGATGACCCTATTTCCAGCTTTTAAAGATGTAATATTAGCAGGTTCTTGTTTTTGGAGTTAATGAATTTCCAGAAAGACTTATGCGACTTATCATCAGGGTCACTGAACATGCTGTTCTGGAATTCCCAGTAGTTTTTCCTACAACTCTTCTGCAGCTGTTTCTGGTATTGGTGGAATTCAGACCAGTCTGAAGCTTTACCGGTGGTTTTAGCTTTGTTATACAGTTTCTGCTTCTTCTTAGATTGCCGCCTTATGTCTCTAGTTATCCAAGGTTTTGATGAGTTGGGTCTAGACATTTTAGATGGTATGTGTCTATCCATTAAACCAGTGACATTCGATTTAAACAAGTCCCAGTCTTCTTGGACGGTTTGCTGATCACGGTTGGCAGAAAAGAATGCACTCTGAAAAGCATTCAAATCAGAACGTAGACTGGTCATGTCACCTCTGCCATACATGAAAATCTTCCTAGGCTGTTTCTTGCTGATCTTAGGCTTGAAATTTAGAGAAAAGCATACCATAAGGTGGTCACTAAACCGCCACTCACTTTGCAGTTTTCAATGAAATACAGGTATGCTCCCTAGAAATCCCCGTTTTATAGTTGCGCAGCTCGAAAGACCCCTGAAATTGACCAAAATAGAGCATTGAAAGACCCATAATTTTAACAATTTCAGCTCTAATAGACCCCTGCTCATCATCAGCTCTAAAAGACGCATAAATTGCTCATTCCTCACATTTCTGTATTCAAAGCAATTTCACTTGATTTTGACTGTTCACAGCTCCGAAGACCCCTTTTACCAATATACGCCATCAGCTCCCAAAGACCCACCATCTCTGAATTCTGGGGGAGCATATACCCACGAAAAATTGGTATGTCCCCCCCCCCAGCCTGATATCAAGCATCGCAAAACTTGAGATTCAATGGAGTCGTGTGGACGCACAGTCGGGATTGGACTTCTATTGCAATATGTCAATCCTTGAGAATTTTATGATCGTCTGGACACCCCTATTGTCACATACCGTAACCACTCGGGTATAAACCCACCCCCTAGATGTGCAATTTCACTTAAAAAATGGGGGTGGGCTAGTAGTTGAATTTTAAAATAAGGACATCAATCTTCCCCATCTATGCTTGATGTACCAGCAATTTCTATCATCTATGTCAATTTTTTTTAATTATAAGAGTATGGTATATTAATTTGTAACAGATATTTTTTTTTATTTGTTCTTAAATGTGAAAGAAAAGCATGAATATGATTTTTAGAAATTAGCTAAAATTACTACTGGGCTTATACCCGAATGCACCCTTGTTCCCAGAATGGTTTGAAACATATGGGGTGGGCTTATAGCCGAAGGTGGGCTTATACCCGAGTGGTTACGGTAATTGGAAAAATCAAATAAGCATGCCAGTGTCACCATTTGAGTTGTGTGGACGCACAGTCAAGATTTGACTTAGGAATTGCAATATCCAGTATGTCAATCCTTGAGTTCTAAGACCGTCTGGACACCCCTATTGTATTTTCACATAATTGGACAAATCAAATAAGCATGCTAGTTTCACCATTTGAGTCCTGTGGACGCACAGTCGAGATATGACTTAGGAATTGCAATTCTCGAGTATGTCAATCCTTGAGAATTCTATGACCGTCTGGACATGCCAATAGTCACATATTGAACAAATCAAATAAGCATGCCAGTGTCACCATTTGAGTCGTGTGAACGCACAGCCAAGATTTGACTTAGGCATTGCAATTCTCGAGTATGTCAATCCTTGAGAATTCTATGATCGTCTGGACACCCCTATTGTATTATCACATAATTGGACAAATCAAATAAGCATGCCAGTTTCACCATTTGAGTCGTGTAGACACACAGTCGAGATTGCAATTCTCGAGTATGTCAATCCTTGAGAATTCTATGACCGTCTGGACACCCCTATTGTATTTTCACATAATTGGACAAATCAAATAAGCATGCCAGTTTCACCATTTGGCCAAACACTAATAAGTGTTAAAGCTTAGTACTAATACAATTTTTAGTGACAATTTGATGAACAAGTGTCTACAGCATGTACAAATGACATCATCATCGTGGTATACATGCCTTTTTAAGGGTGAACCAACCGCCCTACATTTTAGAGATGGACTTAATTTGTATTTTTCTCTCCACTTGTTCAATTTGGTCACTACAAAGGTCATGCTTACCGCCCTGGCACAATACTCTATAATGAAAATAATGACCTAAGTTACTTAACTCTCTCCACGCGGGTGTCGACTGCCGACAAGTTTCAAATTTTGTTTTAAAAATTCAAAATTTTCAGAAATGTACATTTTCATAACCATATTTGGAATCAGCATGAAAATTGCATTAAAATGAGTACAAACAAGCCTAGTATTGATTCAGTGGTTCTTAAGATAGCTCTTGATATTTTGAGCAAATATCTCAAAATTTGGACATTTGTGTTGAAGCCTATGGGTAGCATGTAGAGCATTAAAATGTCTGCTGGCTATCTGCTAATGGATACCATGATATAGTCAATCAATGGACTGTACCAGTTGAAATCTGCTATACCCCTGTGGAAGATTTAAGCAGAGTTCCTCACAGGAAGAGTGTTTTTCAAATGGAATCGGCTATATTTTGAAACCCATACTCCCCTGTATAGGCCCTATGTGACACAATCTGCTCCATTGAGGCCAAACGAAGCATTTTTGACAATTGAATTACTATAATTATTATCTTATACAAACATTAGGTATCATATAGACGAATCCAATGAGCCAAGTGATGGTCAGAATTCATTCTGCCATTACTGGGTCCCCGCCGCAGCAAACTGGTGTTGTTACTGCCCAATTGGGTGGATTAAAGCTGCTTAAAAATCAAAGTTATATTGTATTGTGCTGTGTTGTAAACTTTGTGATCCAATTTTGTCTTTTTTGGCAATTTGGTTGTTGTTTTTTGTACACATTTTGCCATGATTGTAAAAGAGACAAACAAAACTATTCAATGTGTATGTATATTACTATGTCCCTGGTTTTGAATATCACAAAGTATATCAACATTGTGCCTTGACTGAAAAAAAATATATCGCATAGGACTTAGGAGCTCATTTTCTAAAAAAAAAGGTGGGGAAAGCACGGCTTTTTTACCAAATGTGTCTGACAGACTTTCTTCTTTTTTTGACTAATGTACATCACCACACAATAGTCTCATCCCAATGGCATAGTTCAATAACCTCAATTCAACAATCTGTGCAAAATTTGACCTCAAGTTTCAGAGTATGATTTTTGTACCCAAATTTTTAAAGGTCATTCAATGAATGTGCAAATGTGTTGGGTTAAAGACCTGTGCCTTGATAGATGAGCATGTTGTGGATGATATCTCTCTCAGTTGCCAGACACAGGCTTACACTGACATCCATTCCTCAGGTCTTTTTTTACACATTTTTTGTGCATTAACTATCTCGTCTTACTGCACAGCTTATTTCATGCTATGAGCCTAATCCATGCATGCATCAGTATTGGGCTATTCCAGTTGAAACCCATACACCCTCTATGTAAGACATGACCTTAATATTCCACACAGGGGGTGTAGATTTCAAATGGAGTTATCCATTCAGGTAAACCCATTGGTAATTCACACTCCCTGTGTGGAAGATTAAGGCAATGTCTTCAACAGGGGGTGTATGGATTTCATCTGTAATAGCCCGTTTCTATGTTTACAATCTAACAACCTAACCCCAAATCCAGACTATCCCCATCTTTTCATAATTTTACGGCAATCAACACAAAACCTTTCTTACTAGCACCTATACATCTTATTTATACATTAAGCCTCTCAACACAGGTGTGACGGCAGACGACAAGTTCCGATTTGTTTTAAATTTCAGAATTGTAAATTTTGATGATCATATTTGGAACCAGCATGAAAACTGCATTAAAATGAGTATTGTGAGAAAATGTTATAAGATACCTTTAAGGGATCTGGAACGAGCATTTTGACAGTATTTTTTGTGGGACATGAGAGCACATCAGACATATGGAATTGCATTCTGAATACAAAGAATGTCTTATTTCTGACATCAAATAATTTTCATTTTTGAAATTCACGATATAATACAAATTTTATATCAAATTAGTAAAATTTGATATTTTTCACATTTTTGATATATAACAGTCCTTGAAGTAAATTTTATAAATCTAATGATATATTCTTAAAGTGTATGTAGCTGGGAGGAAAAGCTGACGATCAATTGAAAATTTTGACCTTTCATATAAGATATGGATTTTTTTCTAAAAATACATAATTTTTTTGGATGTTTTTTGAAAAAATTCATATCTTCAATATGAAAGGTCAAAATTTTCAATTGATTGTCGGCTTTTCATCCCACCAACATACACTTTAAGTATAAATCATCAGATTTATAAAGTTTACTTCGAGTACTGTTAAATATCAAAAATATCAATTTTTAATCATTTGCCATAAAATGTGTATTACATTGCTAATTTCAAAAATCAAAATTATTTGATATCAGAAGGACATTCTTCGTATTCAGAATGCAATTCGATATGTTTGATGTGCTCTAATGTCCCGCAATAAATACTGTCCAAATGTTCATACCCCATCCCTTAAGTAAAGTGGTTGCAATTTGACTCCCGCTAGAACATGCTAACAACTTCTGATATATATATATTGGCAATTGCTTTTCTGAGCAAGCGATGGATGTAGATAAAAAAATGTCACAAAAAATGATATGCTTGTTGCAACTGATTGAATTGTATGATACGGACAGACATGATGCAGCCCGGCAGTGTTTGCTATCACAGTGATGTCTATACTGTGACTCTGATTCAGGGAATTGTTTTTTGGGGGCTGGTAAAGGGTGAAAGGTAACATTCAGGGGGAAGGGCAAAATTTAATGAAATTGGTAAAAAAATTGTAAAAAAAGCCTGAAAATCCAGTAGCTAGCATCCCACAGGGGAGTAAAAGGAGGGGGTGCCAAAATGTTCCACTGTCAGTGGCAGTGTCAGGGGGGCATGGGGGAAAATTCCCCCAGTCAGAACTCTTGCCAACCTGTTGCCCCTTGCCCCCCCTGTTGCGCACTCCAGAAAAAACCCAATATTACGAAAATTTCCAC
This sequence comes from Amphiura filiformis, assembly GCF_039555335.1. NCBI lineage: Eukaryota > Metazoa > Echinodermata > Ophiuroidea > Amphilepidida > Amphiuridae > Amphiura > Amphiura filiformis. Next base: position 5,430,076 of record NC_092646.1, read on the forward strand.
TTTTTGCACTGATTTTGCCCCCCCCAAATTCACTTTGCTCCCCTAATGCCCCCCGAAAAAAATTCCTGGCACCGCCACTGTCCACCTTTGGCCCCCTGGCTACATATACAGCTCTGATGAACAGTAATCTGGTAAAGCATCATTACTTTAAAATGCGCAATATTACATACATAACATAAAATATAGTGCATGGTATGTGCATTCAGTCCAGTCCCGTCGGCAATCTTGTATACCTCGCATCACCTCAATATTAAACATAAATCTCACTGCCAATAAGGCCAATACATTCAATGAATTGGATGGTGGTAACACTGTGTGTGGACAGCCTTGGGTGAAATCTATTTGGAGGAAAATTATAGTAAGCTTAAAGAGATGGTGTCTGGACCAATATCACACAAGCCTCCTATGTATTGTGAAATTGTGAATGCTCAGAGATGATATCGGACATTTCCCACAATGCATTTCTTCCATTTCAATTTTATGTACTGATTTGCTATCTATATAGTGCATTAAGTGCAACATAGACAATAGTAACAAGTACCTCCATGTCATGCGCGTATTTTGGGGGGCTTTGGGGGCGCCAGCCCCCTGGGGTAAAAGCAGGGGGCGGCCAAAACGATGGGGCGGCGGAAGACGAAGGGGCGGCAAAAACAGGGGCGGCAAAAAGGATGGGGACGGCAAAAAGAATTAGTAAAGAAAAAAGGGCGGAAAAATTTGAAAAAGTATAAAAATTTTTGAAAAAATGGTACTATACATTAAAATGCATTGCATTCCCTAAATTCAGTAAATTTTCATCGTCAACCGTGTAATTGAATGGGACTATTTTGAAATTTTAAAACGCTTGAAATATCACAAACAAATAGGCCTATGTTGATTAATAATATAAATACAAGATAAAACCGTTGGGGTTCGATAATGAACCCCACAAAACTAACCGACTATATTGGAAAATGCCATACGGCCGGGCGGTTTCACAAGTTGCCGGCTCGATCATGTCATCCGCAGCCTGGCTTTTTTGGGTGCTAGCGCTTAAAAGTCTTTTTTTTGCTCTTCACTTTTTCAAACCACAAAAAAAAAAAAAAAATTCGGGCTGTTGGGGAAGGGACGGCAAAATTGAATTTTCTTCAGCCCCCCGGGGTTGGAGTGGCCACGGTACGCCACTGCATGTGTAGCCAGTCTATTCTCAACATGAAAACAAAGACAACCTGTACAAATTAATAGGAGTGTCAATTCATGTAATAGGTGATGCATCATGTTGCAAAGGATTCTGGGAAGGGTAAAATATCTTCTCTGGTGAATGCTTATTGACAACAGAGCACCAGTTACAAGTATGCTTTCTATTTCACTGAAATTCAAAATAAATAAATCTAGTTTTTTTCTGATGGATTAGGCTGTTCCAGTTGAAATCCATACACCCTCTGTGGAGGACACGACCTTAATTTTCCACACAGGGAGTGTGAATTGCAAATAGAGTCACCCGTGCAGATATTAAACCCCATTTGAAATTCACACTCCCTGTGTGGAAAATTAAGGTTATATCTTCTATAGGGGATGGGGTGTATTGATTTCAAATGCAATAGCCCAATTGAACAAAAATGAAAAGATATGAAAGAAAAACTTGAAGTAATCACGATTTGAAATAACATCGCAATCATCTATCAGTGGTTTCCTCGACTCCAATAATGCTGCTGTGCCTTGCGTTCATCAATGCAACTGTCATCAGATCCTTCCTTGTGCATCTGACGGACAAGACCCCAAACTCCTACAAATGTGTAATTTATAAAATCAGCTGCCCCAAATGTGAAAACACTTATGTTGGCAAGACAAGTAGAACTCTATGCACCTGTTTCAAAGAACACACCAGAACTACCACCCCCCCCCCCAAACAGCAGTCACGACAAAGCTGATCACAAACATGACATCAGCATGGACGATGTGGAAGTCATCGGCAGGGAGGATCATTTCTGGAACAGAAAGATCAGGGAAGCCATAGAGATAAAGACAGTAAAACCTACACTCAACAGGGACGCCGGATACGACCTGCCGCCATCTACAATGATCTGCTGACACTTGACCACCCATCGGGTGGTCAGGTGACTGGAGGATTGTAAACACTACGCTGAATGAAGACGCCGTGATGATGTCACAAGCTTGTAAACACTACGCTGAATGAAGACGCTGTGATGATGTAGCAAGCTACGTCACTGTTGGTAACCCACGCTTTAGAAAGGGTGGGTAAATAAAAAGGGTGGGTTTGTATCACCACTGCCAACTATGTACGTCATTGCTAACTAAGACTCTGAAAAACATAACTTTTTAAGCAAATATCTCTACCCAAGTAGCAAGCAATGGCAACCAACCCGCTATTTTACCCTAACAAAATAAGACGAGTTGTATGAGATTTTGCGTACATGTTTATCCATTATAGCCTCACTATTTTACACCCCAGTAACATTTAGTAACAGCCAGTCAGCTAGCTAACCCTCAATGAGACAAGATAGTAGGAGATTTGTACATTAGGCTATTCCAGTTGAAATCCATACACCCCTATGGAAGACATGACCTTAATCTTCAACACAGGGGGTGTGAATCTCAAATGGGGTTACCTTCCCTTATATAAGGCCATTGGGCTATTCCAGTTGAAATCCATACACCCCCTATGGAAGACATGACCTTAATCTTCCACACAGGGAGGGAGTGTGTATTTGAAGGGGGGAGGGTTACCTGAATGCGTGTCTCCATTTGAAATCTACACCCTGTGTGGGAGTAAGAATAAGGTCATGTCTTCCATGGGGGTGTATGGATTTCAAGTGGAATAGCCCATTTATCCATTTGTAGCCCTATGATTTCAAGCCAAGTTTGGTTTAGATTCATTCAATAGTAAGTAATGTAGGCCGGTGTATTCAACTCCCTCTAAGCCATGAGAGCATAGCAACAGGCCACTACCAATGCAGATATCCAGATAATGCTTTAAAACTACATTGATCTAAATTGATCAAATGCAGATCAAACATGGAAACTCTCTCCACCCGAGTGTCGACTGCAGACAAAAGTTTCAATTTTTTTTAATTAAACAATTTCATAATTGTACATTTTCATGACCATATTTAGAATCAACATGAAAAATACATTAAAATTAGTACAAATAAGCCTCAAAACTTGGGATTTTTTTATGTTGAAGACTAAAGCTAGCATGCAGAGTATTATATCACATCTAAATTTGTTGATCTCCCCAAAGCCATAGCCAGGGGGGTACAGAGTATAAGACTCATCCCCCATGCCAATCCATTTAATAAAAAAAAGTCATTTTTTTCTGCAAAAATGTTGAAATTCAGCATTTTTTTGAAGGAAAAATTTCCAAAAGGTCCATTTTTTAACCCACTGCACACCATCCCAAAATCAATCCTGGCTGCGGGTCTAGATCTCCCTATTATTGCACCAAATATTTGGTTACCCAAGATCTGCGTAGTAGTATACATATCAATCTGGTCTCAATGCCTGATGTAGAAGGACTTAATAATTGGTTGCAACATCTACAGGAAGTCACAAGAAACTCTCATATCAAACCAATGGTTGCTAGGGGGAATTCCTGGGGTGTGATACCCACCCTACTTTCACAAAAATGCAGCATGGAAAGAGATACAAACCATGAACTTTTTGGTATTTTTACTCAAATAAGCCAAATTTCTGAACATTTTAGTTGGTAACATTTGTACAATGAAATAATAGCTATTCCAATTGAAGTCCATACACCCTCTGTGGAAGATATCAACATGACCTTAATGTACATGTTTTTCCTAGATTTAGGCCTCCTTAATCTCCCACACCGGATGTACATTTCAAATAGAGCCACCCATTCAGGTCCCAGGGTTCAGGTAACCCGCATTTTAAATTCACACTCCCTGTATGGAAGATTAAGGTCACATCTTTCATAGGGGGTGTATGAATTTCAACTGGTATAGCCCAATCCATAGATGCAATGTTCTCTATGGATTAAATAAAAACACATGGCCAAGTACGTATTTCCCTTTTATTAAGTGATTGCAAACTAGTTTACCAGTTCACAGTGCACAATTATTGTTCTAGAATTTACCGCACTCCTCACATCTCCCTAAAGACATAATTATACAAACATAATAGAAATTTGAATGGTTTTAGATTTGGATAAATGATGGGAGATAGCAAAATGAGTACATAGGAGTTAAATTTAAAGAATACTGATTAGATAATTAGATGTCATAGCTGCTCCAAACTAATTCCTTTTCTTGACTTCAATTGGTCTAATTTACGACAAAATGATCCATATACATAAAGTGGTAGATGTAGGGATCCAATCATGTTACACAGTGGTTCATTAGAAAATTAACAAAAATGCAACCAGGTGTCTAAAAGGAATTTGTTTAACAATGAAATACTATATGGCAGCTATTCATTATGTCTTCCTTATACCAAAACAACCAACAAAGTATATGACAAATAGCTGCCTCAGGATAAAAATCCATTTACACTTTTACTTACAGCGCATTGTTTTGGCTCAGTTTCCCACATGCATCACAGTACCTATGTAATTATCATTAGCAAGTGTCGATTAGGGCATTCTAAACATCTGTTCCGCGTGAGATGTGAGCCGATTTTGACAGTATTTTTTGACAACATACAAAAAGTATGCCATGTGTGATGCGTATAATGTGCGACATAACAGCAGCTGAGATGCTGTTTTGCCTGGAGATGTTAACAACATTCTACGATGTGAATGCTACTACAATTATAATTATGACAATAAGTGCTCAAATGAGGAATCTTCTGGTAAGGCCAAGAAAAAAAATGTTTCCTTGCCCTCAAATGAATTTTAACAATTGGGTCGGTCGGTCAGGATTTTTCTTTCTTTTTTTTCCCTTTTTTTTTAATTACTAGCAAACTCTACTGTTTGTATTAATTAAGGCTCAAAATATGAAAAGCAGACAATTTTGGTGTCAAAATGAATCAACTAACATTACAAAACAACTAAAATGTTGAACACAAGCTCTAAAATACATTTTTTTACATCTTCAGAATGCAAAAATTTGAAAAGGAAAAAAAACCTTTTTCAGGAATTTCCAAAAATAGGGTCGGTATTCTTTTGTACAGTGATTTTCAAAATTAGGGTCGGTCGGTTGAGGGCAAGCAAACATCTTTTTTTTTTGGCCTAAGGCTCAGTTCACAGGTTTTTATTCAACATAGAATATTTGATGCAGCATGTCTTTGTTATTCAATCTATTCCCATTCTATTCCCAGTCACATTTAACAAATGTTTGTTGATGTAAAATCGATAATATATTTACAACAGATATTCAACATCAAATATTATTGATTCTTCATCAACAAACATTCCATAGAAGATAAAAATAAGATGAAATATTGAATCCTTGTTGTACAATATTTTATGTCTAATATTTGGACAATGCTGGCCATGAAAGTCCAAGTTTTTAGATATTTTCTCACTTTATCAAGAGCTATCTCAAGAACAAATGAACCAACCGTAAAATTAGACAAGTGGGTGTGACAGTGCATTCCAAACCTGCAAACACCATCCGCAGCATGCTTGTGGCACTGAAAGACAAACCCCAGAAACTTGAGCGGACAGGATCTATATATAAGATCAAGTCCGGTGACTGTCCTTCCACCTACGTTGGGGAATCGGAAAGAGCACTAAGTAAACGCATTTCAGAGCACAAGCGTGAGTCCTCCCTACCCTGTCGGTGCACACATGAAATCGCACAAACATTCATTTGACCCCAAGGAGGTCAGTATTCTGGATACTGACCAAAGATGGTATCAGAGAGGTGTGAAGGAGTCTATTAAACCAGACCTCAACCAAGACAGAGGCCGCCACCACCTCCCCAAGACCTACGGAAGGCTTCTGGAGTCACATAGATTGATATCTCAAGATCGATCACATGACTCCAGTACCGCTAACGTCTACCAGCAGTCACAACAGCTGAAGAAATGAACTCGGATGAGTCACGAAAATTTCTGAGTGAGTTTTCATTTTGCTTGTGTGAATTAGTTTAAAAAGTTTCAAATAATTAATACAGGGCTTGTTTGTACTAATTTTAATGCATTTTTCGATTGAGGAATGGTGCTCACTCATCTTTACAAGACAATTAGTTAACCCAATGAGAACTACCTGCCGATTGGCCAAAAAGAAGTTTTCATTATCGATTGAACCAATCAGCAACATTGTTAGAATAATTTCACTACGCAAAAAATTGGGGTAAATTATTTACAAAGCTCCATTCTGATTGGTGATTAAAGTGAAGATATCAAATAATGACCAATCAGAGGGAATGTTAGATCGGCAGGTAGTGCTCAGGGGGTTAAGCCTTTCAACACAGGTGTCGACTACAGACAACAAAATCCAAATTGTCTTTCAAAAAAAGTATTTTTTGAAAGAACATAACAAAATGGGCAGCTCAATGAAAATACATGACCTTAATCTTCAATGCAGAAAGTGTGATTGAATGGGAGACTCCATTTGAAAGCTACTTTCTTGACAATTACTATAACCAGGCCCGTACGCAGGATTTATTTTGGGGGTGTTGATTTTGAAAAAGTGGACTTTTTTCCAAAGGGGGGGCAATTTTGTGAAAAGTAGACTTTTTCCCCTAAATTTGGACCTTTTTGACCCTCTACCCTCTAGATACCACCATCTGCTAACTCACCATATCTAATACTCCATTTTACAGGGAGTCATATAGGGCATGCCTGCATTACATACAACTATTCCTCTCATTGAGACTTCCATTCTCATTTCTACCCTCCAGATACCACCATCTGCTAGCAACAGAGCATATAATGAAAACCCCATATCAACAGCCTATAAATAACATCACAAAAATGTCATCTGCCAGGTGCTCGTTACCATGGTAATCCAGTTTTCCCCCATTTCTACGCAAACATTCCTTTACTTCATATATTTGTAATCTTACAGAAAATAAACATATCAAAAAAAGAAAGTCCCCAATTGTTTGAGTGGTCACAACTTTTGAGCACAATTAATTGACCCTCTATACGCAGGTTTCGACTGCAGACGACAAATTTAATTTAAATTTTAATGTAAATTTTCATGACCATATTTGAGATCAGCATGAAAAATGAGTACAAACAAGCCTAGTACGGTAGTGTACCATGGCCACTCCTATACAGGGGGGTTGCAAGTTAAGGTAAAATTTGCCACCCCTTCAACAGTCCAAAAAGGTTGACCAATTTATTTTTTTTTGGGTGGTTTCAAACAGTGAAGGGATTATAGGTGCTACAAAGCAACAAATTTTGCTGTATAGTAACATTTTTCACAATTTGTTATACCTTTTTAAAAAAAATTCGACTCATTTTTTTCTTAGTAATTCTTTTTGCTGCTCCTTCTTCTTCCGCCGTCCCTTCTTTTTTGCCGCCCTGTGCTTTTACCCCGGGGGCTCACACCCCAAAAGCCCCTCAAAATATGCACATGTAGTATTGGTTCAGTGCTTCTTAACTTAAGATAGCTCCTGATATTTTGAGAAAATATCTAAAAACTTTTTATGTTGAAGCCTGTGGCCAGCACGCAGAGCATTAAAGCAAGAGATTTGATATAAATTTGTGAAGAATTTTGTTACCCGCAGTGTGCGATCACACTTGTGTAAAGCAAAATTGGAATGGACAAGAAATGTATGACTGAATGAAATTTGGTACGATTCGAAAAGATGCTGCATCATTTACTGTGTGAATAGATACATTTGAATGGGTGTCAACCATGCAATTCCCAATTGAAAGGACCACAATCAGGGCCGCGACACTCCGGCACTTGTTGGAAGACATTTAGTACACCAGACAGTACATGTACAATGTGATTTTCTCATTTATAATTAGGATTACGTCATTGCCAGAGCTTGTTTTATTTGTTCATTAGAATGATTGACAGCGGTGGGCGGACTTATACTCTAAAAATGTGATTGTCGGATAAATTATAGGTCACTAGGTCAATTCGGACCGTCTCTTCCTCAGACCTCTATGTAGGACTCTGTGGTATCTTCTTATTACACGATCGTAGTAAGACTTGGTCGGCGACGATGCTTGCGAATTGCCTGTCTTCAACTGCTGTATAGCATGGTATAGGCAGTTTGTAGAGAGTGTCCTATCTCTATTATTAAAGGATCTCTGCCACAATCAAGGCGAGTTCCCAATAGAAAGGACCGCAATCAAGGAGAGTTCCCAATTGAAAGGATCGCAATCAAGACAGGTTCTTATCGATGAAACATGCTCACTTCAGATGAGTCAGATTATGCAATTTCACACTGCATAATCTGTTTGCATTTGCAACTTTTCAAATTGCACCAAATTTTGTTTATTCATTAATTTCTCCTTTATTCCTATTTTTTTACACAAGTGTGGTATAATTTTTCAAATGTTCATACCAATTTTTAATTATTTGTGCTAAGAGTTAAAACTATAAGCGCAGATCCCGGGTGGAGTGGCCAAGTGGGGAATGAATCATGGATGTAAGCAAGCCTGAATCAAAAACCTGAAAATCTGGAAAACTAGATGGACCGCGGTTCTCAGATGTCGCGGTTTTTGACGCATAGCGTCGACCGTGATGCCTCCACCAAAGAGAGTGATGTGGCACTCACAAGTTGATACAAAGCTTCAAGCCTAAAAGAGGAGACTGAATTTGACCTTAGATGACACCTAGATGATCCCAAAACAACCTTTCAAATACTCCTGGGTGACCCAGGATGACCCCAAAATGACCACCCAAAAATTTGGCTCTAAATGTTGACTGTACCTACCAAGTTTCATGCCCATATAGTAGTTTTTACTAATTTGACCTCAGATGACCTCTGGTGACCCCAAAATGACCGTCCAAAAATTTGGCTCTAAATGTTGACTGTACCCACCAAGTTTCATGCCCATACAGCAGTTTTTACTAATTTGACCTCAGATGACCCCTGGTTGACCGTGGATGACCCCAAAATGACCTTCCAAAAATTAGGCTCTGAATGTTGAATGTACCCTCCAAGTTTCATGCCCATACAAGTTTTTACTAATTTGACCTCAGATGACCCCTGGGTGACCCCAAATTGACCTTCCAAAAATTTGGCTCTAAATGTTGACTGTACCTACCAAGTTTCATGGCCATATGACTCTTTTTGCTAATTTGACCTCAGATGACCCCTGCATGACCTCAGGAGACCTTGACCCACTAACCAATACTAAATTGTTCTGTCTGGGGTCAAGATGCACCCACCCACAAAGTTTGAGGAACGTGCGACCCCTAGTCTCAGAGAAAAGAGGTAAATAAGGAAAATGGGCCCTCTGACCTCAAATGACCTTTTACCTCAGTATATGACCTTGAACCTCACCCAAAAAAAAAGTAGCCAGAGTTTTTGACCATGACCCACCTATCCTGAAAATCTGAAGTCAATCCGCCCATCCATGCCCGAGATATCGCATCCGGATGGAAGGACGGAAGCATGGAAGGACGGAAGGACAGACATTGCAAAAACAGTATGCATCTGTTTGCGCTCTTCACATGAATTAGTTTCATTTCAGTTTTGCACCATATTTCGCCATTTAAGCTATCGCAAAAAGGTGCTGGATTAACTATACTTCCAGAAATTTGTCCCAACCCCATCCCCCAAGTCAAAAAGAAATCTACGCCACTGGTTATGACAATTCAAACTAGTGGGGGAACTTTCTTATTTTGATGTGTGTATATTGAGAACAACTGCCATATAATCACACAAGATAAATATTGATGCTTTCATTTTTTGATTATATTTGTTTATAATTTGCCCCTAGCCTTGGATGTTGAGAAGGGGAAAATGAAGGAGGAAAACTGGGTAAATATCTCCAAGGAAATTTACTATATCATCAATGTATTTTGCCTGTTCTCTTGCTTCATATGTCTCTGAATTTCATATCTTGTGAGCTTTATATTTGTCAGAATTTGTTTTGAAAATTGCTTTCTTTTCCAAATATTAATTAAATTGAACTTTAATTTAGACACTACTATTATATTTATTGCAGTATTTGTTCCTCTAAAAATAGTAATGACTTTTATGGATTGGTATATGGGAATTTTCCAGAACAAAGCAGTATATGGATTTTTTTCAACCAGCTGAGCTGTATTAAATGAAACAGGGAGAATTAAGCAGTGCGCCATATTGCTATCTACTGAAGATAGCAATATGGGAAATATAACAATATGCCATTCAAATTTGTCAATATTTGCGCACAAATAGATTCCTCTCACAAAATTCCTGTACCTTTGTAAAAACACAAAACAAGACTGATTTGTGGTTCATCGAGTTTGCAATTTCCCATGTTATGTATATTTTATGCTATTCCAGTTGAAATCCATACACCCCGTATTGAAGACAGCCTTAATCTTCCATGCAGGGAGTGCAAATTCAAATGGGGCCCCCTGAATGGGCAACTCTATTTGAAATCTACACCTCCTCTGTAGGAGGTTAATGTTGTGTCTTCAACAGGGGAGTATTGATTTCAACTGGAATACTTACAGGTTTGACCCTCCTCAAACACTCAAGATGTGTTCACACGAGGCAGAATTCAGATGATCAGAACCCTTGAAGGACACATTTAGGGAACTTTGAGGTTTCACACCATGAAACATGTTGCACTTTTTGTGTTCAAACAAGGCAGCTCAGAGGACCAGAACCCTTGAAGGACTCATATAGAGATTTGACACTCCAAAGGAAACCTAAAGCTTTTAATAGTCCACCTCAAACACCCAAGATGTGTTCACACGAGGCAGAATTCAGAGGACCTGAACTCTTGAAGGACTCATATAGAGATTTGACACTCCAAGGAAACTTTAGAAACAGGTTTATTCCACCTCAAAACCCCGATATATTTGGGTGTTTAGATAAATCTCCAAGCTCACTCAGAGGAAATTTGGAGGTTTGTGCCATGAGGACAATTGAGAGCTTTATTCTGAGGTATTCACTTTATGATCCTACACAGTACTTAATCAATTCTTGTTTCTATACTCTTCCGCTCTTGTTGGGCACTTATGGGGTGACAGTTCAAACCCTCAAAGCTTTATGCCAGGCAGAACATGGCTTTGATATCACCAGATACCCCGAAGCAAACATATTCTTTTCATTTGATTATTATCTTCATCAGAAAAACTGACCTACATAATGTTTTTTGGGATCATGGTAAGTTTAATAGCAAGAACATATATTTTTTCTACGAAATGGGCTATTCCTGTTGAAATTCATACACCCCTATGAAAGACATGACCTCAATCTCCCACACAGGGGGTGTAGATTTCAAATGGAATCACCCATTCAGGTAACCCCATGTGAGATTCATGCATCCTGTGTGGAAGATTAAGGTCATGACTTCCATAGTAGGTGTATGGATTTCAAACGGAATATCCCACTTATGCTGACCTGAATAAAGTATGCACTTCTTATTTTTGGATCAAGATAAAAAGGAAGGAAGAATATTATCATTTCTCTATGAAACAAAATCTTGCCACATACATGAAGATACAGCGACAAATGCACAACTATTGGGCTATTCCAGCTAAAATCTGTACACTCTTTTTATTATTATTATGTCGAGCATATCTAGGCATCAACAGCTGAAATCTAGGAGATAACACTGATGAATCTTCGTCCAGGCTCAACTGACCTGGTGAACTGGTGGGGTTGCCGTAGATAGCTGGTCGGGCAATTTTTACAGGACAGTCAAGTGCAGCCAACAATCGGGCTTGTTACCCTGATCGAAAGCGACTGTAACGAGGTGTTTTATCATGGGTCATCTGACCCACCTTTACCAGATGAGCCATGGGGAGAGCGGATAAGATTTTTTTTGGGGGTCCTGCAGGGAATAACCCGGGACCTCTTGCACCAAAGGCAAAGACCTTAACCAGTGTGCCACGCTGCTCCCGTGGAAGACATGATCTTTATCTTCCACACAGGGAGTGTGGATATCAAATGGAGTTAAATGAAAAGGTGGCTCCATTTAAGATCTACACCCCCTGTGTGGGAGATTAAGGTTACATCTTCTATACAGGGTGTAAGGATTTTAACGGGAATAGCCCTTTCAAGCTGCGCGGCATCCAAAGCTACTGCATTGATTAGGATTGATTAGACTTGTTTCTTTTTACTAATTACTTCCTTTATACTTGTTTCTTGTTTTTACTAAGTATTAAAGGATTACTCCAATATGCTATCATACTGTCCGTTTGTACCAAGTATTAAGAAGGATTATTTCAAAATGCTATCAGTGCCGTCTCATTCAACGCTAATAACGGGAGCAGGTTTGTTTTTTCATTCAATTAAGTCTATTAAACAAATACGCATCAATGAATGGCATACATGTCATAATTTAATATTCAGTTAACCTTGAATACCCCAGCTCACTCACTGAAATCAACTTGCATTGATTACCATCTAAACCAATTACTATAGTTTACAACTTGCTCAGTCATGAGAGAGCATGGATCGCACACCAAGATGCGGAGTACCTATATGTGATGCACAACATGCCAAAGCTGGCTTGTAGATAAGTATTAGTGCCATAGAGCTAATCATAGTTACGCATGCAGAAAGTATCCATTCACTAAGGCTCTGTGTGGGATCCCTGGAGTAGGAGCGCCTAATCTCTCATTGTGCTGAAGGCAAATGTTGCGCTTGTTATTGCGAACTCCCCCAGTATTGGATCATGTAAGTCTTTGACAAAGACTATGATACTCCCCCAGTATTGGATCATGAAGGTCTTTGACAAAGACTATGATAAAAGTAAATGCATCATTGCTTTTGGCACTGGCACATCCACTATCACCCGCACATTGGGGGTTTGCATTTGATAATTTTTCCACTGTTCTTTACATTTAAGTGGCAATACAATTCTCTGAAACAATGAATTTTTCCAAATACACAGCACTGAATGGGGATTTACAAAAGTCAATCTAGGCACTTACTCGATTTAATAATCTCGCTTGTTATAAATCGTTGTGTTTTGATAAATAATAATGGGTATCATATCCATTAGCAATAAAAACTCAATATTAGATATTTGATCAAATTAATATTTTGGGTTTTATGGCAGGGCCATAACAAGTAGGGCGGCACAGGTGGGCCATCATCAGTCTACCCAATATTAACTTTGTATAATTACATATCAATTGTGACATGATCAAGGGAAATGAGTCGGATGTCACTAATATTGATTTTGAGATATTGGCAAAGAAAGTGTTAAAATTCTTTTGTTTTAGGTAAGCTGACAATATTATTTATAAGGTTTCCTGCAGTAGAACGGACGCGCCGCATCTATTGTTTTTTATACCGCAGGCCGCCGACACAATTAGTTGTTATCAGCTAATCTGTTTTATCACCGAAATGTGTGAGACTGATCAATAAACACCATCGCATCAACTCAATACGAAGCCTACCGCGGTAAGCTTCCAGCACCGATCTAATTACATAGGCCTACCTAAAGTCACTGATTTGAAACTCTTATCTTAAATCATGTTTATATTGTTAATTAACATATAACTGGTAGGTGAAATGGCCTGGCGGGGTTGAAGCTTTTGGATTATAGCTTTTTAAAAGCCGATTGGGAGCCATTCTGGGATATTGATTTCTTTATTAAAAAAATGACCCTGAAAATAGGACTCATTTTAAAATCGCTGGTAAATTGGTAAAAATGGTTTAACCATAGACACTGGGTATAACCTAGAAAGGTTTTCGATTTCAACACACCAATAAATGAGCCTACTAGTAACATAATTATAACATTCCTCATGGTAATGTTACATGGGTTATAGAACTGTTTTTATACCGCGAAAACTTCAGATAACTGTCCTGTAAACATCAGTCGCTCGTCGCATGCAATACACGGCGTGATGGCAATCCCCTTTTCCGCATTAAAAAATCTGCACAATCGCCTCGTGTTTTCATACACCCCACTACACGTGCGAAAGGGCAATCTTTCCCAGTTTCGCGGTATTTCTAGAAAGGAGGGTGCAAGCATTCCCTGCATATTTTCTACGATATCAGAATTAGAAGTTATGCTGAAAAGTATAGTCCATATTTATAATAAATCTTCCCAAGAGAGAAAAAAATCTGATTTTTATATAATTTTATATGAGCTTAAACTCTTTAAAATGTACTTATTAAAAATCTTAATTAGTATATTTGAAAACGCTTAGCACAGAGTCGGGGTTTCCCCCTTTACATGATAAATGAAAACATTGGGCGATCTAAAACATGCTTCAAAGTCTTACTTTTTTAATCGAGTCGTATCAATTTCATGTATATGATCAACCAAGCTTCATTAATAAAAATAATTATAGTCCTGAAAACGTTTGTGACAATGTACAGTATTTCCTTGTTTCCAGTATTTTTTTCGACAAATTCAAATTATCCATTTCGTAGGTTGTCATGATCTGATCGTCGATACACCTCCTGATTGAATCGCCTCCCCAATTAACATTGTTTGAGCATTCAATGGTATAATGAGCTAATCTGTTAATTCTGTTTACCACTGAAGTGTGTGAATTGTTCTCGATTGACCGGGAACGGGACCGTGTTTACAACTCTATCCTAATTGCGAGATTAAATCAATTATATGGGATTTGGCAGTTCACACATTGGATTTGGCAGCCGTGTTTACAACTCTATCCTAATTGCGAGATTAAATCAATTACATGGGATTTGGCAGTTCACACATCGGATTTGGCAGCCACAAGTCAATAATATTATAATAATCTGCATTGCATTTGCCACTCCGATTTTCGTTTTGCCGGCCAGTTCAAATCAAAAACATTTAGCCTACAATCTGCAGTATTTTGGCCAATTCGATTTTCTTTCAATGACATTATTATATTTGGCCGCAATCGACCGCCCTAATTTTGAAAAAGGGGAAAGGTGTACAAAAGAATACCGACCTTAATATATAAAAATCAATGAAACATTTTTCACATTTTTCATCTTTTTGCATTCTAATTGACCACAAATACGTTTTTATACAACAAAATTTACCGTTAAAAAAAATTAGAAAGACTGTACTTTCAATATTATTTCCCGTGACAAAATTGCTGCTCAGTGTGTTTGATAACTCGACCTTCGTCAGTTCTCACCTTTATAGCTGTAGGCCCGGGGGCCACTCGACTTTGGAAGTGACGGGAATCTGCGGACAGCAGTTCGAAACTATTGGGGTCTTTCGCTGAGAGCCTAGACATCAAAAAAGGTGGCCTTTCAGTGAGAAGGTCCCCAAAAAAGAATCTTTCCGTGAGACTGAGGAAATTCTGACCAAAAAAGGGGGTCATTCAGTGAGACTGGAAACAATTTTTGGTCAAAATATAAAAGTTGATACAAAACTTTCAAAAAATTTGAAGAAAAATAATGAAAAAATGGGGTCATCCAGTGAGAGATTATCAGAAATTTTTCCAATATTTTTGAAAAAAGGGGGTCCGAGCTTTTGGTGAATGGAAAACAAAAAAAGGGGGTCATTGGGTGAGAAGGAGTTCAGTAAAACAAGAAAGGGGGTCATTGGGTTAGAGGTAGTTGAAAAATGCGGGTCAATGCCGCCCTTGCAGCAAAAGCCCGAAAAGGTTGACCCAATTTTTTCCAGCCAGGACGACTCTCGAAAATCTAAAAAGTGTTGGAGAAAGGGGGGGGGGGAGAGGCTAGGCTAATTTTTTGTCAACATATTTTTGGTTTTGTAAAGTATTTGAGGTGTTACACACCCACAATATCGGCACCGCCTACGCCTATAGTCCTGTTGGTGCACTAAAATGGTATCGTTATATAATGTTCCAACAATTTTCCGTTATTTTTCATTAATAATTATTCTACCCGCCTCCTTCAAATTTTACATTTGTTATTATATACTAAAATGCTGAAATAATACTAATAATAATTATCAGGAAGGGTTTCTGTCCATTTTGAGCTGAACAAGGTAAAGTGAAAGAAACCCTACTGGTGATTTTGGCCGTTTAATACACCTCTTCATCTTCTATCGCCCCTTTTATTTTGCAATAGTTTTATTTCTATTTAGCCTGGTGGGCCTCGCCCCCCCCCAAATTAGGGAGATGCATGCACGTGCCGATATCTGTAAATAATGATTAATTATCAGATCTTTATCATTTATAAGGCCCATAAAAATGGAAATTATTATTGAGAAAGTAAATAGATGCAAAATAAATTGGAATTGGAGAGGAAAGGCAAGCATTTTTGGCAGGGCGATGGGGGGGGGGGGGTGATTTTTGGCCAACCGTTTGGAAATCCCCCTCGGGCTCATAATTATTATTGTTCAGCCCATAGATAAGGGGCTATCATTTTCTTCGGGGGTTGTCCCAACTTTTCCAAAAGTTGGCGTCAATAAAATTGCGTCCCCCCTATTTCGACAAAATAGGCCTATGAGGAAATAACATCCTGTGTGTTTCTTTTTATGTGAAACTTTGACATGAAGAAGTGTAGATTGTATCTGTATATGCCTTACCCGTAAAAAAGATCGACGTGCAGCGGTATTAGTATTATTAATACAATCGGTAAGTCAAAGTATCAAACCCAATTTTCGGACATATCTTATAAACCCCCAAACATGCCAAAACAGAGCTCAAACACGAATTTAATACATCGCACAAAGTACCATGCTAACACAATACTAGTACTATACTAGTAAAGCAAAAATCACCAGCTACCGATACCATCAACAATAGCTGGTTAATACTGTAACAGTAAACAGTTATATTCATCCATTATCACACATTCACACACACTACCTAGAATCTGTTTATAGCTATATTGACCCATGATTTAAACCAGCGTAAACAATGAACATTGTTTATTCAATGTAGTGCAGAAGTCCGTCGTACTGCGGTGTACCGCGACTGGTGCCACTACTATTAGTGACCATTGATTTTATCAGAAAACTCAAGAGGTGCTAATTGCTACTTACAGAAGTGTGAAAAAATGGGATGAGGTACGCCCCATTTGCGGGATCCCGCTAAAAACTGCAGTGCGACTGGGTAGGCTTTATAAATAATATTGTCAGCTTACCTTATATTGTTTTCAGCGATTGATAAATTGACGTAACTTCACAAAGAAAAGTCGTATTAACATGGGGTTTTCAGTTTCTGAAAGCTCTAAATGTTCTCTTTAGAAACATGTGTAAAACTCATTTTCGACCAGGGCTGACATGTGACTCATTCCCCTTGATCATGTCACAATTTAGGCTCAAAACCTGATTTTGGATGCCCCAATTTCTTGATGGCGGTCCCAACATTTTTGACCTTACTATAGTCCTGTTTTATGAAAATAAGTCTCATTTATGGATGAAAATGTATGGCACAAGGTGTCCCCCCCCCAAAAAAAAACCCAGAACCTTCATGTTATAGAGTGTACAGAGTGAAAAACGGGTACATAATCTCAAGGGCATAATCTTCCAATGTTGTGAGCTGATTGAAAAAATTGTTTTGGTTTATTAAAGCTAACAATTAAAGGTTTCTTTACACAACAAAATATATTTGGTCAATATTTCAGAAAAAGGAGAAAAAGAGGGCGCAATGAGGGTTCTGTGTTTTGGGACACCCTGTATGTGTCAGTGACCCTTGGAATAGTATAAAGAAGATAATTACTAGTTAGACACATAGAAGTGTGTGTATAGTTGTATGGCTGATATTGACACCGAAGTACGACACCAGTGCGTCACGGAGCCTTCACAGGCCAGTACGTGTATTGCCCAGAGACACAAACATGCGTAAAACAGGAAATGGCTGATCACTGGGCTGCCTGACGTCAGAAAAACCAATATCCAGATAAATTTGACTGGAAAGATAGCAGGAAAAGGAAACAATAAAAAAATGGTTCGAATTGATGGGTACTATATACAATGACCCGTACCAGTAAGGTATAATATCACAAGACCTGCAGATTGATGTGTACTATTATACAATGACCGGTACTACCAGTAAGGTATAATATCACAAGACCTGCAGATTTCAATGGAATAACCCATGGGCATGATGGGTTTCAAAATAATTAACCTTAGCTAATTGCATTTGAAAAACATACTCCCTCTGTAAAAGAAGTCTTTTCTTAAAGGGGCATTTCGTGATCCACAGCCTCATCCCCCCACTTTTCTCAAAAAAAGTTGAGATTTTTATATCACTGGAATACTCTGGCTACATAATGTTTATGTACAAAATATTTCTTGTAAATTAATTCGTTTAGCAAAGATATCGCTGAAATTTGAATTTCGTTCTGGTGCACCAGAACGAAATTACAACGTATTGTCTATGGAGCAGTGTAATACACATAATCATGCATAACTCGCAAACGCAAAATCGGAATCAACTGAAATTTTGGGAATATGCTTTTTTCGTGGATATGTACTGAAAAATGTCATAAAAAGAGGATGCTAGGATCACGAAATACCCTTTAAATATTCGACAGGAGTATGTCAGATTTCAAATAGAATAGCCCATTTTGCCCATTTACTCTTTCTTGTACTTCATCCATTTATTAACTCTCTCCACACGTGTGTCAACTGCACATGGTAAGTTTTAATTTTTTTTAATTCAAAAATTTCAGAATTGTAAATTTTTATGACTATATTTGCAATCAGCATGAAAAATTCATAAAAATGAGTACAAAAAAGCCTAGTATTGGTTCGGTGGTTGTTAAGATAGCTCTTGATATTTTGAGAAAATATCTTAAAACTTGGAATTTTATGTTGAAGCCTATGGCCTTTCTTTACTCCCATCTCACAATAATTCTAATATTTTGTGCACTACAAAAGCGTACAATCAACAGGGCATAAAGACACCGCTTGGACAATCCCCATTGAGATTTGTACATATCCGTGTACCTTTGAAACCTTATGCGAACATCACCTCCCCAAGGAACCTTACCAACTGGACTATTCAAGTTGAAATACATACACCCCTAAGGAAGAGATGAATGACCTTTGTGAATTTCAAATGGGGTTACTTGAATTGGTGACTCCATTTGAAGTTCACACTCCCTGTATGGAAGATTAAGGTCATGACTTCCACGGGGGTGTACAGATTTCAGCTGGAATAGCCCATTTATCCGCTGTGCTCTTATTTTTCATCGGCTTGACATCAATACGATTAATGGTGTTTCGGGAGGTTGGAAATTGAGGTCAATTTTGTTGCTGGTGGGTAAAATCCAATCGATAGCATTTGATGTACAACAAGTTGTGGATTTAAGGATTGCTAAGCAGTGCTTGCTCCTGTGCTTAAGCCAAGGCATATAGTTTACACTGGGACGAATATAAATATATCAGGGCCCGTTCTGGTGAAATATACCTTAGGCATGTTTAGTGTATTTTCCAAAAAAGTGAGATTCACTAATTTGTAGAAAGAAGCAAAAACGTTAATTTGTTAATGAAATATAATCAGCTTATGAAAATTGAAAGTTTGGTACAGAGAAATACAGTGAGAATGAAATAAGATATAGAAAGAGATAAGGATAAGGACAGTCTGAGAAATTTAGAGGTTTATACAGGGTGTCCCAAAAGTAACTTAACATTGTGAATTAATAGTGTTGTTACAAAAATTGCACAGTATGTATATAATTCTTTTAGAAATGTTATGATACCAAACTTATAAAACCAAAATAAGTTTCGTCATTTGAGACGTGATAACACGATATAACGTGTTATCGTTTTAAAATCTGTTTTGTTTAATTTTGCTATGTTTGTTTGATTGTTTGTTTGTTTTCAATGCGTAATCTTCATTTTCTGTTTTATCTGGATTTTATATGGAAACTGCTTAAGATCTTTTCTGAGGATTCGATGAACAGTTGTACGCCATTGAAAGTCGACGTACTGATCGTTTTGGGCTTTTCCCTACCGCTCTTCATATGATATTGATGTTTGTAGCCGATCTTCTTGTTCTTCCATGTCCTGCTCAAGGTAGATCATGAAGAGATCCAGTTGATACGAATTTCTGCACTAGTTGCTGGATTGTATTTCGGCTGCATGGGTGCATAATTTACATTAAAATGTTCCTTAAACTTTGCTTGAGTGAGTTTGTCCGACTTTGTCTCGGCAAAGAACCATACGATCTGAATCCGTTGATCTATAGGAAATTCATCTTCACTTCAACTGTTTTAAAGTAAAGTTTAATATTGTCAATATATCCTGATTATAATCTAAAACAGCAGTCACGCTTACGCTAGGCCATGTAATCCATGAATGTTCATACCTAAATGTAGCGTGCGCAGTGAGTGAACCAACTGGTTCAGGAGGCACATCATTCATGTGCTTGAACAAAGAACATATGAGCTTGCTTTTGTGGGTTTGATACACACATAATACAGTCGCACAGTAAGGTCAAGGGGTCATCAATAATGCTGTTTTTGGTATCAGAATAATTCTAAAAGATCAATCTATGTGAATATGTTCTCCTTTTTGGTATGAAGTAAGAGATATTTGAGATATGGCAAATTCACAATGTTAAGTTACTTTTGGGACACGCTGTATTTACAAACTGACATTATCATAGTGAAAATTATGAAGGCAGAGCAGTAACTAACAAAAGACAGCCCGTATTATGCAAGAAATCTATTCGTGATATGACGATGTAACCTCAATGCCCCGCATTTCTATTCATTCAACTTCAGAGAACTGCATACCTTCATGTATTACACAATTGGAATGAACACACTAGTAATTAGCATCTCATGAATGCGCACAAACACATTCATCAAATTTGATCCCAGTTTTTCAGTTTTTCAACTTTACTGAATAACTGCTTTTGTTTGCAGTCACTTTGAGCTGTATGGTTTTGTACAGTCTAGTGGGGTTAGGAAAGTTATCAATGATGGGAAAATGAGGTACAATACAATACAACCAGGTACTTATATAGCGCCCTCCAAGGACCACAGCGCTTTCCAAAAAAGAACACATATAATAATAATAAAACAATAATCAATGGCATTCTACATAATAAACATACAATTACCAGATAAGCAAAGAATTAAACAAATGAGTTTGAAATTGGTTTTGAATATGTCCAATGTTTTGGCCTGCCTGATGTTGACTGGAAGAGAATTCCATAGACGAGGACCTGCGGTTTGAAACGCTTTGTCACAGACAAATCCCTGACCTATGTACTCCTGATGAAATGAGGTTAGTTAAGCCTTGACCTACTCCTGATGAATTCATTCTCAGTATGTCATAATTGGTATAGCCTAAGCATGTCGTCTGCAGATGACAAGTTCCCAATTTTCTTTAAAAATTCAAAACATTCAAAATTGTAAATTTTCGTGACCATACTTTAGCATCAGGCCAAAAAAAAAAAAGTTGTTTGCTTGCCCTCGTCCGACCGACCTTCTCGGCAGTCCCGACCGTAGAACTTTTTTTTTTTGAAAAAAGTTTTTTTTGCAATTTTTTCAAAAATGGCACGTATTTTTTGTCTGAAAAATTGATGATTTAAAAGAAACGTTGTAAAATACTATTTCCTGCATGTTTACGTGTTCGGCTGTACCTGACTGTCGGGTTCCGCAATTTCGTATATATACCACCTCAGTGTCTAAGCTCTAATACAACTTGCTATCCACTTGCACATTTCGGACGGCGCATTTAGGGATGAGTTTATTTACAGGCAAACTATAACCGTGCATATCGTGCAAGAATGGATACAATATAGCAGATTTTAAAATATGGTAAAAGTAGATAAAATTTGAAAACAGTTGTACCAGATATTCATTTCTTGTTTATAAATATTTAGATTCATGATATTTGTTCGTATTGACAAGGAAATAACATTGCACTATTTTTTTCAACATGTTTGTCGAGGCTACTTTTATTAAGAGCACAAATCGCTCGGTATAAATATGATTTCACTTTAAACATGGTGGACACAACGCGAGTGTAGCGCTAGCTGTACGGGTGAAGCAACGAACGAAAACGCTGATTAATATGATAGGTAGTTTTGAAAAGCAGAAAACACTAGGAGAATTGTACATGTAGAAGAGCTATAATTTTTTAAGGTGCAAGTGGCGAGCACAGATGCTGGACCATGGCGTGATGTTACAGCTACGGAAATTCAACGTTTGGTTACTGGAAAAAAGACCATCTAAACAGGGAATGGGAAAAAAAAAAAAAAAAAAAAAAACTTTTCCCGACCGACCGACCCAATTTTTAAAATCCATTCGAGGGCAAGCAAACAATTTATTATTTTTGGCCTCAGCATGAAAAATGCATTAAAATGAGTACAAACAAGCCCAGTATTGGTTCATTGCTTCTTGAGATAGCTTTTGATATTTTGAGAAAAATATCTCAAAACTTGGACTTTTACTGTTGAAGCCTATGGCGAGCATGCAGAGAGCATTAATAACCATGATAACTGATGGCACATAACACCATAGAACTCTTCCAAAGAACATATCTTATACTTCCCATAATGCATTTTCCCATTTCAATATACTTTACTGATTTGCTATCTATAGTCCATCAACTCAGAAGTACATAGTAAATAGACTTCAGAAACTGGAGGTATGAGCATAATTATTTCAGTGCAATGAGTTTGTAACTGCTTCTTCGGTGCGTCTACTGCTGCGCGATGCATCACATTTTAACAAGCAGTGTGAGTGGCACAAAGTATCGACCCCCGATGCCACATATTAATTTGGTTTGTACTTCTAGGTTGAAACAGTATTATGATTAGTTGATGGTGATGAAATGTACCTCAATGAACAGAGTACATCTTGTTCTTGCAAAATATGGCTATTTCTTGATTATCGACCAATGTTGATGACAAAGGGAACATGTACAAATAATAGGAGTGTCTTTTGATGTAGTGAGGGTGATGCGTCATGTTGCAAAGGATTCTGGGAAGGGTAAGACATCTTCTCTTCATATCACCCATTGGTGTTAACATGTAGGGATTACGCTATTTTACGGGGTTGAGATTTTCTTTAAATAATTAATGATGGATGACACTCTATAGCTATATACTGTACCCTACACTTTTGATAGCACCCACACTGATAAGACTACGGGGTGTCAGCAGTCACCTTAATAATTAATGACATAATATTAGATCTTCACATTTATGTGAGTATCAGCGATAAACCACTCTTAAAGGTCACATTACCCTGAAGAATGGACATGTTGTCGTAATTATTAACACATCACCCTGTAACTTTAATAAGAACCCTAGGATTAATCCATGCTACAAATTATTGCAACACCTGAATAATCAGTGTGTATTATTACAGTGGTGTGTCCAGGGGGGGGGGGCTTTGGGAGCTGAAGCCCCCAGCACTTTGTTAAAAATCATGTAAAATCGTCCGCTTTTTGGTGATTTTAGCCATTAAGCTCCCTCATAACTTTGAAAGCCCTCTGAGCCCCCCCCGCAGGAACAGATCCTGGACACGCTGGTGTATTACGATGACAATATATTAATAATTGCAATAATCAGGGTTTGTCCAAAGTAGCACATGTACTAACATGGAACACTAAAGATTGAGGGGTACAGATTGCCCAAAATAGCCACAAGTTCTGATTTTATGCAAGTTTAGAGAATTGCTAAGACCTCTGAAACTCCTAATTTAATAGCTCAGAAAGTCAATATACTGTAGTAGCTGAACGTGTGACTCAAAGAAGCAGTTCCTTCATCCTGCTTGATAACATTGTTCCCCCACCTCCACTTTCTGATCCACGTTGCTTCTCCGATCCATCACGTTTGTTTGTCACCAAAGTCTTGGTTGACGACTTTGACCCTTTTAAATTCCTAATCTATGACATTGTTTTATTACTAAACATGGTCCGTAATGGGATAGCATTATCAACCGTAATGAAACAACTTATTCTTGGAGTCATATGTACGATCAGCTACTGCATATCATACTCTAGGAATGAGAGTAGGAGGTTTGCCACAGTAAAGTGCAGTGGCTATAGATCATTGCATTATTGATGAAATCTTCAGCATGCAAAGATGAAACATCTAAAATGTGAGTAAAATTCAGGACTTGTGCAACAAAATGGGAGTCCTGATGAACTTTCAAATAATAATACTCTTTCCATCACCTGTAACTTCAGCATATTTTTCAGCACATTTTAAGAGAGACACTTTACAAAATGTAAAAGGCCCAATCATTGTAAATTTGTAATAGGATTATGTATTAAATCTTGCAATGAGAAAGTCCATGCAATATTGATGCTGGCCATATAGGCATCAACCTAAAGAGTTAAAGTTTATAGATATTTCCTAAACAAGACCTAAAGAAGGGCTTGTTTACACTCATTTTAATGCATTTTTCATGCTGATTCCAAATATGGTCATAGGAATGTACAAATCTGAAATTTTTGAATTTTTAAAGAAAATTTAGAACTTGTCGTCTGCAGTTGTGTGGAGAAGGTTAACAGAGAGGCCCACACCAATTTATTGTATGTAGCCTCTTATTGAAAATCATTTATAAGCCTTACCCTTGAGAGTCCAAACACCCCTCAGATTACGCCATACTAAATTGTTAAGAGTGCCTTTAATAATTAATAGTCCATATTACTGCGCACACTTAAGAGGGTTCTGTGGCTTTGAAGTGATTCTCCATCATCATTAAAAGCCTGTCTATCCTAGCTTGGTAAAATATTCATAAGCATTCACAATCTTTATTTTGATAGAGATTTTCCGCTGTGTATTGTGTGTATGGGCACCATTTCAGCTGATTTTAGCATTAAGCTGTATTTTACTTGCAACCGTGTTAGTTTTGCTTTACTGCACTTGAATATGGTGGATGGCTGTGCCAGAAAGAAATCCACAAATTTGTCGTCAGCACCAGTATTTTCTAGGAGGGGCAGGCCCACAGCCAGGATTTTTTGTGGGGGATGCTGATTTTGAAAAAGTGGACTTTTTTCCGGGGGGGGGGGGCAATTTTGTGAAAAGCGGACTTTCTTCCCCAAATTTTGACCTTTCTTTTGACCAAAAAAGCTTTAAAAACCCAATTTTTTGGATCGCTACGTTCGCAAATTCTTATATTTTGGGACTTTTTGTATACTTTTGCAAATTTGGGGGGATGCGTCACATCAGGCTACGGGAAGGGGGCATGGAGGGCAAAGTTAAGGGGGCATGGAGGACAAAGTTAATTTCAGGCGGGTCAAAAATCATTAGATTTCTGCAAAATTGCTGCGTAAATTGTGAATTTTTTATCTTTTTTTTTATTGCGGAGGGGAAACTGCAAGGCATTTCCCTCCATGAGCAATTGGCACCACCTCTGCACAAAATGAGTCTTAAGAAGCAATTTGCAATTTTAAGAGAAAACAACATGGTTATCAAGCAAAACATTTTCATCAAATCCATACAGTATTAATTGTTGCATCCATCTACACTATAAATTGTTGAAAATGTTTAGATATAGTTTCCCTGACTGACAAAAAATGTCCAAAAAAGTCACTTCTATAAGGTTCCACTAAAAATATCTGGCTGACCCAGATTTTGTATTTGGGGGATTTTTTTACTTCCTCCATGTTTTGAGTGGATTTATTTTCAGTAAAACAAATGACAGAAATTCTACAGATCTTGGTGACTTTTTTGGTCATCTGCAACAAAAAAAAACATCAAAGAATCAACTGAATTTTTTTGGCATATTTTATGTTTAAGCATGTCCCAACTTACACCTAATTGGATTTAGCCGTTATTAAGAGTTTTTAGTCAAGACCAAAAGAAACACCTGACAATTTCCCAGAAAGCTTCTGGCTTGCTCAAAGCATTGATGATGTTATTGATCCACCTGCTTGGAGTGAGAACCTTGACCGGATGTTATTGCTTTACCTGAAGTACTCCTGTGTCCCAATGTTGATCCTGAGTAGAGGATCAAAGGTGTGACTTACAAAGAATGTCTCCTTGTCTCTGGATTCAGCCAAATTCATTGTGCTTGCATAGGAAAACAGAGCAATTTTGAATTGATATTTTATTAAGAAATTAAAGCCCACACAGAACACCACTGTAAAGCAGCCAAGATATTAAGTGGGGCTTCTTTCATTTTAATTTTTATCTCATTTTTTGGCTTAAAATGACCAGAAAACCTTCCTCACAGATATTTCTAATAATATTTCATAATATGTGGTGAAGAATAATGAAATTTGACTAGAATTGTATATTATGGCATTAATTGTGCTATCTACTGCAATGTCATTAATTGTGCTATCTACTGTAGATAGCAATGTCTGATAAAACTAAAGGGAACTCACAAAGCGTGCCATTGAAACTGAATCAACTCATCAACATCCTTGTAAGGTAATATGGTGCATATTTGATATTTAGTATGAAACATGTTACAAAAGGGTAAATTCTAAACATTCAAAACTGTAGTTCCTATATACTTCTCTTAAACACAGATTGAAGTGAACTACCACAAATAAGTGCACTTTTAACAATTTTGAAGTGGTACTTTACATACATTTTGAAAACATGGATTTCACACCATTCATATTGTTTACCATTTTTGAACAGCTATATTACAAATTCCAGAAAGAGAAATTACTAGAATGTGATTTTGTTTTCTTGACTTAACTTAAATAAATTTCCAAAAAAATTAATAATTTGAAACAGCGACATGAACAATTTTGCTACTGCTATTTCACAAGTATTTATTTGCTTGAAATGCATTGCTGTAATATAACCTAAATGAGAATAACAAAATAACCCAATGAATGTTTAATGAAGCACACATTGGGCTATTCCAGATAAAATCCACACACCCCTATGGAAGACATGACCTTAATCCCCTACACAGGGGGTGTAAATTTCAAATGGAGTAACCCAATCAGGTAACCCCATTACTCATTCAGGTACCCCATTTGAAATTCACACTCCCTGTGTGGAAGATTAAGGTAATGTCTTCCATAGGGGGTGTATAGATTTAAACTGGAATAGCAAATTGCCAGTCGTCCACATCTCTTTGCATTTACATGCACACTTGGTAAAGAGATTATTTTTAATAATATTGGTTGGAAATAAAGCTACTCCATGAGTCCACAAATGGTTGCAAGTGATTCTTTTGACAATTTCAGAAAACATTTTTCAATCACATTATTTTTTTCAGTATTTAATTTTGTAGAAGCAATGAAAATATTTCTACAAAATTAACACTGATAATATTTGTTGGCATTTTAGGAAGCTAGAAGCCACATTTACAAAAAATAAATAATAATTTGACCAAGTCAAAAAATAGTCTTAGAAAAAAACACAATTTTCCTTTTCTTGGCCTTATTTCACAGGCAAACCACCAAAATTGAACTTTGGCTTTATGAGATATTGTTATGTCCACACTGCAAATGACATTGAAATGTATTATATTTTGGTTAAACCTCAAGTTCAGAGTTATTGACAACTGGATCATTAAAGCAAAATTGTGTAATATAACAAAAGGCAAAAGATTTGTCTATCAAACAGCACATATGTGATCATCCACCACGAAGTGGTAGTAAAGTCGGCTCCAAGTCATTTTTATTGCAGATTATGGAAGAATGCCCTTTTAGCTTTAAAATGAAACATCAACCAGCTTCATCGGACATCTGGAAGTGAATTTATGGTTCATCAAAGGTCAAATTCCTTTACATAAAAATCCATATAGTGTTTTTGATTGTATCTCAAAATGGAAAATGCCGACTTTACGACCAGTTTGTGGTGGATGGCCACATATAAGAATGTGAATACCACCCTAGTGCCCTATGTGATGGGTCTTATTTAACAGGCATAGCACATAATTATTCTGCAAAATGTTTGAGAGACAAACTTGTTTTTTACCTTTGAAATTTGTGTATGCCTGCATCCCACCAGGACTATTTAAAGTTCCCATACACAACATGTTGGTTAAGAGTATCAGCCATGAGATGATGGGACTGGTTATAAATATCAGATATGCAAAGGATAAATAGGTGTGGATAATGAGAGAGGGGGACACTAATTCTAATCATGACATCACCCTCCCATGCCCTCATGTAATGTAAGCCTAGTGTAACATCACAGCCAGCCAGCCAGCCATCCAGCATTGGGCTATTCCAGTTGAAATTCATACACCCCTATGGAAAGCATGACCTTAATCTCCCACAAAGGGAGAAGTGTGAATTTCAAATGGGGTTACCTCATCCCCCCCATAACTCTTGGATTTACCTCTAATTAATGACAAAAATTGTCTGAATCAAACTATATACTACTGATTTAATCAACCTTACGTTTAAATATTTTAAAATTCCCTTATTCCCTTATATCAGAATTATTAATTGTGAGTCCAGTAATCTTAAGCTCTTTGATTTAATTTTGCTCTATACAATCACCTCTATGCAATGCATATGGTTGTACTACACTTGATTAATGAATGAATGCAATACTACTTGTGAGTTACTACTTTCCTTGCGGCGCTGTGACAAATTACAACGTTACCCATTTGCGTCACTACACACCTACAAAGACTCAATCACACGTGTGTATAGACACACGCACACGTACCAAACATGCGCGTATACATCCATACATCCCTATAGTAGAGATATTTATAGCTTTAGAGATATCGGTCTAGTTCCAGATGATCATGATTAAATCCATAAAGACTGATGTTTGAAAATGAGATTGCCTTATGGGGATTTTATACAGTCTCTTAATCCTCTCCGCACGTTGTGTCGACTGCAGACGACACGTTCCAAAATTTCTTTAAAAATTCAAAAATTTCAGAATTGCATATTTTGATGACCATATTTGAAATCTACATGAAAAATGCATTAAAATGAGTACAAACAAGTCCAGTGGTTCTTGAGATAGTGCTTGATATTTTGAGAAAAACCTGGCCTCTTTATGTTGAATCTTAGGCTAGCAAGTAAATCTTTACAAAAGGGGTCATTTTGATGTATGTGTGTGATAAGAAGGTGGCTTTCAATTCAATAAATATTTGTATTTGTGAAGGCTTTAGGGATACACATTTTGTTGTGTCTTTTCTGCTGGGACGTAGCAATTTGTTATGGAATTTATTGGTTTTGTATTGTTTTTATTTATTTATAAATTCATGGCATCTTTATAGAGGGTAGCCTTTAATGCTGCTGTGTACTCGAGACATTGTTTCTTTTGCGAAATTGAGCTTTTTTTGATATGTTTGTACTTTGTTATATTTTTTATAAATACAAGGAAAGAAAATCAAGATTTGTAAAATCCAACTGCACTATTTTATGAATTTTGTATCACTATTTCACTTGTGTTCGCAATTTAAAAGGAAAGAAAATCTTTGTTGTACCAGCGGGGTACACACGCGCAACAACGCATCGCGTTGTGTAGTCCGCAATTTGTTAACACACATATATGCTATGCATACGCGACGTTTATCCGCAAGTGCTGCGCATACTATGGAAGCACCACGGAAGCACTGATTTCACAAAAACCTAGTGGTCAAATGGCTCTGTTTTAGCTGATAAAATGTGAGTTTTTCAAGTTCTTTCCCCTAGGCATTTGTGAATTTTAAAAAGTTCATTTTGATGCCTTATATGGTCAATATCTCAAAAAATTGGGCCAATATCAAAAAAATAAAAAAACATTTTTTGGAACGGAGCCTCAAGATTAAAAAAAAATTGGTTTGGAAAGAGTGCTTTTTTGTTATGATATACCAAAAATATGGCCAAAAATTCACTTTTTTTGTGATTTTCTTCATAATTGTTGTTTTTACACCAAATCTGTATTTATAATCTATTTATATTAAGATTCATTGATGTCTTGCCTTTATAACAATGTATACTTGTGTATATCTTGCGTGAATAATTACAAAGTTATGGCACAGCTACCTCAATCAGTGGCAAAGCAATGCTTTCCAAATGGGAATCCATATTTTGGGTGTATTCTTAATACAATTGGGTGTATTCCTAATAAATTTGGGTGTATTCCTAATAAACTTGGTTGTATTCCTAATACATTTGGGTGTATTCCTAATATATTTCATGTATTCCTAATACATTTGGGTGTATTCCTAAAACATTTGGGTGCATTCCTAATACATTTGGGTATAATTATTCCTAAAATATTTGGGTGCATTCCTAAAAGTAGAGGATATAGTCACTTGTGAACAAACCATCAGCATCAATGTCAAAAGCTAAAATTGTTAGTACTCATTAAATGGATTTGTCAAGCAAAAATGTTTGAATTATTTATTTACAATCCTACAAATGCATCTGTTTACTGACACACATGGCTTGCTATGATGACCTTACATTCTGTATGTACAAAACCACCCATGAACATTTAACAAGATTTAAAAAGGGTGTCCTTTCTAAACAATCAAGTATATATTTCAAATCAAATTGAGGGTTAATTATTTTGAAACTCATACTCCTGGCTTTAACCATATCTTCCACAACTGAGTGGGTATTTCAAATGGAAGTTACCAAATAATTATCTATTATATTTGAAACCAACTTTAGAAATAGCTTTTGTTTTAAGTGTACGGATACGTTTTGTGTGCAGTATAGGAGCACTTCCCTAGGTATTATATGGAGACTAGTAGGATCATAGGATATGCCTCAACCTTTGACAATAAAACAAACAAAACACATCACATCACTAATTCAATTATATACTTTGTTTTTACCTTAGAATCACTTAACTCAACCGACTCACTTATCTTGATCTATGGACTATTGAATTTGGAGAGTCAAATAAATGCATGCCTCGAGTCCAGGTCATCCAAGGATGCACAAAGTTCTACAAATTGGGCTATTCCAGTTGAAATCACACTACCCCTGTGGAAGATTTTGGAAATATCTAACACAGGGGGAGTATGTTTTTCAAATGTAATTGGTCAGGGTTAATCATGGTGGAACCCATACTCCCCCTGTATTATGGCTTTACTTATGTCTTCCACAACTGGAGTGAGTATTTCAAACGGAAGTTACCTAATTGTTTATTCTATTCACAACTTATACTCCCTCTGTAGAAAACATTAGCTAAATCTTCCACAAGGTAGTGTGGATTTTAAATGGAATAGCCCATTGGTGAACTATAAGTCAGGCCAATAGACTGTATAGTGCTGCCATGACACAATGCCAAGCACGAGTCTTGAACACTGCCGATTGTCAGTACAAATATAATCAATTTATCAAGAAAGGATAAACTATGGGGTCTGGTGGACCATGTCTGTATGTTCTTTTTTCCTTTCCACCAGGCCCAAGTACAGGTGAATAAAAATGGAAAAACAAAAAAAAAAGAGGATAAACTAGCAAAGGGCACAGACGATACAAAGTGCTGTATAATTCAGCAGTAGATAGGTACTTCATCTACCAATATCAGCAGTAGATAGCTACTTCATCAATACCAATATCAGCAGTAGATAGCTACTTCATCAATACCATTATTATGTCTTCAGAATCTTGCATCCTATACCTTTGTACATAACCTTGCTGTCTGATAAATTTGTGTATCGGTCACCTGGAGCTACAGGGTTTTTTCATATCTGTAGCCTCTTCATAGAGTGCATAGTTCATATATACTTTATGTGTAAAAGTCTCTTTTGGTGTGATTTTTTTTTTGTAAATGTGACAAGCCATGACCAAAAATCACATTTTTGACCAAAAAAACACATTTTTGACCAAAAAATATATTTTTGTCCAAAAAACACACTTTTTTACCAAAAATCATATTTTTGACCAAAAATCACATTTTGGACCAAAAATCGCATTAATTGACTAAAAATCACATCAAAAATCATTTTTTTTTTTTTTTCGCATTTTTGACCAAAAATCATGTTTTTGACCTAAAAAAGGTTCTGAAGACATAATAATGATAAAATTGGATGGATAATTACGCATGATACCTGAATTTATCAGTCTCGCTATAGAGTTTTCAAATATCACGCTCGACTTCATCTCGCATGATATTTGAAAACTCAAGCTCGACCGATAAATTCAGGTATCACACTCAATCCGTCCAATTTTATATCAATATCAGCAGTAGATAGCCCCTTCATCAATACCAATATTAGCAGTAGATAGCTACTTCATCAATACCAATATCAGCAGTAGATAGCTACTTCATCAATACCAATATTAGCAGTAGATAGCTACTTCATCAATACCAATATCAGCAGTAGATAGCTACTTCATCAATACCAATATCAGCAGTAGATAGCCCCTTCATCAATACCAATATTAGCAGTAGATAGCTACTTCATCAATACTAATGTCAGCAGTAGATAGCTACTTCATCAATACTAATATCAGCAGTAGATAGCTACTTCATCAATACCAATATTAGCAGTAGATAGCTACTTCATCAATACCAATATCAGCAGTAGATAGCTACTTCATCAATACCAATATTAGCAGTAGATAGCTACTTCATCAATATACTAATATCAGCAGTAGATAGCTACTTCATCAATACCAATATTAGCAGTAGATAGCTACTTCATCAATACCAATATCAGCAGTAGATAGCTACTTCATCAATACCAATATTAGCAGTAGATAGCTACTTCATCAATACCAATATCAGCAGCAGCTACTTCATTAGTACTAACTAATATCAGCAGTAGGTCCCTGCTTCATCAACACATTTATTATCTGTTCCAATTCCAGTCACACCTCATGTATATTGTCCTGGGTAGGATTAGGTCTATATTTTGCTTCAGCATGTGAAGAGCTCAATATATTCTCCAATTTTAATGCACAGAGCGACTGGTAAAGAAAGAGTGGACATAAATTACATCCAAACATGATTTTACAGTTAATCTGTTTAAGAATAAGAATGAAAGTATTGTTTCGAGACAAAGTCATGTCTCTTTTGCCTCATACAACATGGGAGTGAGCATTATCTTTGCATGGAACAACTCAGCATTCTGCCAAAATATGGTATATATAACAAGTCATATCAGGTGATAGATACATGGTTGGATCTCAAAACAAATACTTTTATTTTCCAAGTGCCACAGCCCTGATTTAACCTACAATGAATTCAGGTGTTTTTATATATCACTGGTTTGTGCATGAAGGCCCTATCTGCAAAAGCTACCAGGTGTCTTATTTTTAAAATGTGTACAATATGGAATGCAGAAATTGTCAAATCTCTATAGAGCAGCTATTGCAGATAGAAACTTCTTGCACTAATTTCTTAGTATTTTTTTATAGATATTATTTTGACTTACCTGTCATAACCAATTCAGTCCAAGATGATGCAGTATGGAATAGAAAGAAAGAGAGAGAGAAAAAAAGACATTGTTAAAATATTGCTTCATCAAAGGTACAGGGTGTCCCAAAAAAGAATAGATGTAGAAAATGACCTGCTTTTTCAAAGATACAACAAAACAATGCAATTGTGTCAGATATTATTTATTTATTCTTCATGTAAGTGTCAGCTAAGTTTCAACTCCATATCATAAAGGGCATGTTGGCATAGCAGGACAGTATTGGTTCAGCGGTTCTTCAGATACCGGTAGCTCTTGATATTTTGAGAAAAATTTTCAAACTTGGTCTTTTTATGTTGAAGCCTATAGACAGCACACAGTGCTTTTAACCCTAACCCAACTAGGACTCACTAAAGCTCACTATTAAAAACGCTCTGTGTGCATGCATTCCACAGGACTTGATGACGCAATCAGACCAAGTCATATATACCCAGGGAATCGTTGACCGGGCCAAAGTCACCTGTGTAGCTACATGCTGGCGATCTTCTGCGTGGCATGCGAGGGGTCCCAGGTTCGAATCCCGGGGGTGCCAAGTGACTTTCTTCTTCATCTTCTCTCCTTTTTCGTTCCTTCTTTCCCTTCCGACAGCACAAAAACCATGGGTAGGGTTAGGGTTAAGCTATATGCATGTTTTCCCTATATGCCGGTTTAACCCTAACCCAACTAGGACTCACTAAAGCTCACTATTAAAACCGCTATGCGTGCATGCATTCCACGGGACTTGATGACGCAATCAGACCAAGTCATATATACCCAGGGAATCGTTGGCCAAGTGACTTTCTTCTTTCTTCATCTTCTCTCCTTTTTCGTTCCTTCTTTCCCTTCCGATAGCACAAAAACCACGGGTAGGGTTAGGGTTAATACATGACAGTTTCAGGTGCAGTGTTTTAAACACCACTGTATATGCACACTACCATATGACCTTACATAGAGTGGCTACCAAAATCATTCTCCACAACTCCAGCAAACAATAGACTAGCACAGGTGCATTCATCTTCACCTAGATTAAAGTATAACCTGTGCAACTATTTTTACCCACTTGCAATCAAGAAGAATTCACTTAACTTTGATTTTGATGTGCAGCATCGGGCTATTGCAGTTGAAATCCTTTCACCCCTATGGAAGACATTACCTTAATCTCCCACATAGGTGGTATCTGTATTTCGAATGGGGGTTACCTGAATGGATGGCTCCATTTGAAATCTACACCCCCTGTGTGGGAGATTAAGATCATGTCTTCATAAGGTTGAAAGGATGTATAAAACATTGCCCATAGGGTGATATTTTATTTTAGACCTTTTAACAATGTGCACCTCAAATTCACTGAATTGTTGACCTAATTTTTAAATCTAAAATGTGGGGGTGGGGGATCAAAATTTTCCTGCGACACTTTTTAGTACCCTATTAGTAAATATTGTCTTCCCTCCTCTACCAATTCTTCTTTTGGTGACATTCAAATGATACTTCAGATCTATGTAAACCCCATCAGGTCTAATATAGAGTATTTCTAGATCAAATCATGGTATATTTGAACATGTAAGTTTTTGGACGTGTTGTACTTTGGAATTGAATGGGTAGGCAAAGTGCGAGAATGCGTACATATGCCCTATTTGTGCATTAAAGAAAACCCCGCCAACTCATATGTTGATACAAATGTTCTTATTTTGCTCTACTAGACTATAGGAGATCATGATGCAAGTCTTTGTATAGCCTCTCTGTGCCTCACATCACTCAACATGCCTAGCAAAACAAATAATCAATTGACATTACTAGAAATTTGGGCTATTCCAGTTGATATCCACACACCCCATATAGACTACATGACCTTAATCTCCCACACTGGCAATGTGATTTTCAAATGGGGATACCTGAATGGGGGTGACTCTACTTGCATTCTACACCCCTGTGTAGAAGATTAATGCTCTGTGTGCTAGCCATAGCCTTCAACATTACCAGGTTTTGAGATAATACTCAAAATATCAAGACATATCTAGAGAACCACTGAACCAATACTAGGTTTTTTACAGGGCATGGTGGCTCAGTGGTTACGGCCTTGGACTCATAATCCGAGAGCTTGCTCGACGTGCATGGGTTCGATTCCCCGTCCCACCACCGTGCTGCGCCCTTGGGCAAGGCGCTTTGCCTCGCTTGCCTCACCCCACCCAGGTGCAATGGGAAGCTGTTAGGGGTAGTCACAGTCGTTGTACTGATGGACCCTGCGCCACTTGTAGGCTGCAAACGTGGTTCCGACATATTCTAATGACGGCGGAATAAATGTAAAGCGCTTTGAGGCTGTTTATGGCATAAAGCCCTATATAAATATCTACATTTATTTATTTATTTATTTGTACTCATTTTAATGCATTTTTCATGCTGATTCCAAATATGGTAATGAAAATTTTGACATTTTTGAAATTTGGATTTTTTTTTTTTAATTGTTGTCTGCAGGCGACACCCTTGTGGAGAGAGTTAAGGTCATGCCTTCCATAGAGGGTGTGTGGATATCAAATGGAATAGCTGCATGTGTTTATACTGGTAATGTACTCTATCTCACAGCATGGAAGAAATAGAATTTATGCTCATCATAGACAACACTATAATTACTTTACATGGATCTACATTTTGAAAGCAGTTTATATAATGACGCTTCTATATTTAACCTAATTAGCATCCTGTCTCAACTTGACTCAAGTTTCAACCTGTGTACTGTTTCTTACTTGAGCACTGGGCTATTCCAGATGAAGTCCATACACCCCCTATGGAAAATATGATCTTAATAGTCCATATAGGGAGTGTGCATTACAAATGGGGTTACATGAATGGATGACTCCATTTGAAATTAAGGTGGTATTGGATGCATTTTCTGGAAATTAGGAAATGCTTTGAGCATGTTTTAAACAGATTAATT
The DNA here is from genome assembly GCF_039555335.1 of Amphiura filiformis. Classification (NCBI taxonomy): domain Eukaryota; kingdom Metazoa; phylum Echinodermata; class Ophiuroidea; order Amphilepidida; family Amphiuridae; genus Amphiura; species Amphiura filiformis. Next base: position 5,466,166 of record NC_092646.1, read on the forward strand.
GAGTAGGGTAAAGTACACTGATCAATATGCCTTTTGTTTGGATCAAATCGGACATACGGTTTCCATAATACATCAATTTATATGTTCTTTGTATCCTATTGTTTTTCTCAATAATCAATATAGTTAATGAGCTAAAAGGACTGCAAAGGCTCATTAATATGTAATTTTGTTAATATTTTGCTAAATTCAATGCATAAATATTCAGGGTACTTTTATTTTGCATACTATTGCCCTGAAACTTGGTCAAAGTGTTTCTAATATGTTCTAATGTACTATATAGTGAAGCCGCCCTCTAATTTGCATATTTGCATAATTAATGAGCTAATTTGCATAAATGCTAATTAATTATGCAAATATGCAAATTAGGGGGCGGCTTCATTATATAATACATTAGAACACATTAGGAACACTTTGACCAAGTTTCAAGGCAAAAGTATGCAAAATAAAAGTACCCTGAACATTTATGCATGGATTTTTAGCAAAATATTGGCAAAAATTATATGTTAATGAGCTTCTCCAGTCATTTTAGCTCATTAACTATATTGATTATTGATAAAAACAATAGGATATAAAGAAAATATAAATTGATATATTTTGAAAACCGTATGTCCGATCTGCTTCAAACAAAAGGCATATTGATAAGTGTGCTTTACTCTACTCAATTAATCTGTTTAAAACATGTTTAGAGCACTTTCCTAATGCCTCCAATACCACCTTAACACCACCTGTGTGGGAGATTAAGGTCATGTCGTCCATGGGGGTATATGGATTTTATCTGGAATAGCCCGTTTTCGTAAGCACCATTCATACTGCATAGCATGGAATTGGGTCAAAAACCTACATAAAATCACAGGGAAAGTTTGTGAGCTCCCTGCAATGGTGACGTATGTCGAGTACTGTGTAGTAGTGTGTTTAGTATCATGACACGTATACAGGACTATCGCACAATGGGATACCTAGGATTCATCTGCCCATATGTTTTTACTCTACAACATTTGATTCATGTCACCTGTTTCTGAGGCAATATTATTCTTAATGTTTCGACAAATAAGACACAATCAAGGGAAATGAGTCGGATGTCGCTAATATTGATTTTGAGATATTGGGTAAGAAAGTGTTAAAATTCTTTTGTTTTATATTGTTTTCAGCGATTCATAAATTGACGTAACTTCGAAAAGAAAAGTCGTATCAACATGGGGTTTTCAGTTTCTAAAAGCTCTAAATGTCCTCTTTGGAAAATTAAGTAAAACTTATTTTCGACCAGGGTCGACATGTGACTCATTCCCCTTGATCATGTCACAAATAAAATAAGTTAAGTTAGCAGTCAAGTTTAGCAGTCAAGTTAGCTCAATCGATAAGGCGTTCGACTATGGTGCGAGAGGTTGCGGGTTCAAACCCTGGCGGTGCCTAATACGCTCTCGTGGAAAAATTGAGTTAGCTTGAAATTCCCCTGGACAAGGAACTTACTGCTATTTGTCTCGTTGTAACCCGTACGAAACTCGGGGAGCTGATCCTGGTTGCGAAGGTTATTTGTGGAATATCTAAGGTGTGCGCTCTTGTAGCAGCAAAAACCTTGATTTTCTGTTAAATGGTTTATGGAATGATGTGGGCCATAGTGGTCAGCGACTACCTGTAAAGTGTGCTGAGGCTTGTGGATCAACGTCTAGGCGTTGTGCCTGTGCGTAGCCCACTATAAATCACTACGCTTTGAAGGCAAATTGACATACAACTTGGACTTCTTCATCTAAGGCCAATTACAATTGATCCTTAGTTTCCTGTTTCCCTCGCGCGTCCAAAATCAAGAATGGAAAAATATTTTATTATTTTATTTTTATTTAGGTATTTTCATCTTTTAATTGACTTTTTAATTACTTTTAGTTGCTAATATCTGTATTGGATCATCTCAACTTTGATTATGAATATAAAACAAGAACATTGTAGGGTCCCCTACTAATATTAATGTAAAAAATCAATTATAAAGGTAAAATAATTAAATCCGTAGTCTTAGTCAAAATGACCAAATGGACTGTTGATAATATTCACAACCACATTTTCAAAATAAAGAAAGTAATAGATAATTAATAATTAATAGATAATTAATAATTAATAATTAAAAGTCACCTCGTCCTTTATTTTCAAACTTGAAACAGGAAACTAAGAATTAATTGTGAAGGGCCTAAAGCCTTTGCTTCGGTGCATGAATGAAATAAGAATATCCAATTTTTTATTTCTCCCAAGAGCTAAAAGTAAAATTGTTCATTTGATTTGTTCGGAGTGGTCTTTCATTTCAACGATCATTTTCTTCAATTATGTTTCTTTCTATTCTCTCCATACAGTCCAGCATGCTGATATAAGTTTGGCTTGAACAATTAGCTTGGGCCTGGTCACATCAGGACCCAAGCATGGGTCTGACTGAACCAACTTGTTAAACAAACAATATCTTTTATCCCACATAGATAGCTTAATAGCTTCCATTGAGAGCCGGAGTCCTTGAAACTGAAATGGTAAACATGTCTACAAAGACATATTACTGTATAAAAATTCCCTTAAAAAAGGAATGGGGCGCCCAATGTGAGCTTGGACGTGATATGGTGAATTCCATGGCATGGTGTTTAGATTTGGTATTATAATGATTTTTTCTAGGGAAGAGTAGAAGATGATCAAATGCAAGAGAAATGTGTTTGATTGGGGAAGGTGTATCACAGGACCGTTTTGGATGAAATAAATTGAATTGGAATGAAGCTGTTGTGTCAATTTGCGATTAATTTTGTGTGATTAATTTTCACACTTTGCCAATTTTTAACTATTTCCCATGTTTTTAAATTCACGATTTTAAGTTTTCTTACATTGACCTATACACAAAAGGAATATTCACAGGTTGCTATTTTTGTGGTAGAAACTTGGAATGCGAAAAGCGCGAAAATCAATTTAACATGAAAATTTCCACTTTTACAGTATCACTATGAGCCATGATGACCTCATCCCCAATGGCATAGCTCAATGACATCCATTCAACAACCATAGATCACAATTTGACCTCATGTTGTAGGGGATGAGTTTTTGTACCCAACACACTCAAAGGTCATTCTATGCATATAGAAGCCTATTGGGGTTAAAGAACTGTGTACTGACAGATGAGAATGGTTGAGATTCTATTGTATGTGCATAGTGAATTTTTTAAACTCCATTTTGTTAAGCAATGCATGCCATTGGAATACCATATGGAAATAACCACTGCAATAACCAAGAGACAGCTAGCTTGGGAGTGAGTAAAATATCTAGTTATTTCAAAAGTCAGGCAAAATAAGATGGCAAAATCAGATGGAGAATGCAGCACATGATGACATAAGCCTAGTATAGCTAGGAACCAACTAAACCACTTTTATGATATTTCACTGCTCATTATGATAAATAGATTGAAACTCATTTTCATATCAGCAGTAGATAGCTGCTTCATCGATACCAATATCAGCAGTAGATGGCTACGTCATCAATAATATCATCAGAAGCAGATAGCTATTTCATCAACACCAATAATACCAATATCACAGATAGCTACCTAATCAATTATCATTAATATTATCAGCGGTAGATAGCTACTTCATCAGTAGCAGATAACTACTTTATCAATACCAATATCAGCAGCAAATAGTTACTTCATCAATACCAATATCAGCAGTAGATAGCTGCTTCATCAATACCAATATCAGCACTAGATAAAATACCTACTTCATCAATACCAATATCAGCAGTAGATAGCAACTTCATCAATACCAATATCAGCAGCAGATAACTACTTTATCTATACCAATATCAGCAGTAGATAGCTACTTAATTAATACCAATATCAGCAGTAGATAGCTACTTAATCAATACCATTATTATGTCTTCAGAATCTTGCCTCCTATACCTTTGTACATAACCTGGCTGTCTGATAAATTTGTGTATCGGTCACCTGGAGCTACAGGGTTTTTTCATATCTGTAGCCTCTTCATAGAGTGCATAGTTCATATACTTAATGTGCAAAAGTCTCTTTTGGTGTGATTTATATTTTGTAAATGTGACATGCCATGGCTAAAAATCACATTTTTGACCAAAAATGAAATTTTTGACCAAAAATCACATTTTTGACCAAAAATCACATTTTTGACCAAAAATCACATTTTTGACCAAAAAACCACATTTTGCAGAGTTGCATTTTTATGTTTTTTTTTACTAAAAATCATGTTTTTGGCCAAAAAAAGATTCTGAAGACATAATAATGATAAAATTGGACGGATAATTTTGCATGATACCTGAATTTATCAGTCTCGCTAGAGTTTTCAAATATCATGCGAGACTTCGTCTCGCATGATATTTGAAAACTCTAGCTCGACCGATAAATTCAGGTATCACACTCAATCCGTCCAATTTTATATCAATATCAGCACTAGATAAAATACCTACTTCATCAATACCAGTATCAGCAGTAGATAGCCACTTCATCAATACCAATATCAGTAGTAGATAGCTACTTAACCAATACCGATATTAGCAGCAGATAGCTACTTCATCAATACCAATATCAGCAGTAGATAGCTACTTCATCAACACCATTATCAGCAGTAGGTAGCTTCTTCGTCAATACCAATATCAGCAGTAGATAGCTACATCATCAATACCAATATCAGCAGTAGATAGCTATTTCATCAATACCAATATCAGCAGTAGATAATACCAACTTCATCAACACCAGTCATTAATACCTTCATCAATACCAATCAACAGTAGAATAGTTACCTCATCAATACCAACATCAGCAATACAAAACTACTTCATCAATGCCAATATCGACAACAGACAATACCTACTTTATCAAAACCAATCATCAATCATCAACAGTGCATCAGCAGTAGGTACTTCATCAATACAAATACAAATGGAGCATTGATAAAAATCAAAACATTAAATCAATATCCTAACATTTCCATTAAAAAATATTTTCATTTTCCCTACAAAATGTTTGCTATCAAATAAATCACCTTTTAATTTGAGCCGACCAAATAAGGTAAAGCAAATCATTAACAGTGCCTATCTCGTCAATGTGTGTATCAGTCCGTCAATCTTTACTGGGGTTGATCTGCGCAAGTGTTATGAACATCACACAGATCCACACAAGGACATATAAATAAGACATACATAAAGACACATTATAGTAACATACTTTTAATTCATTCGTCAATGATTCACACAAGTAAACAGATTTAAAGTTCAACTAACATTTCTAATGGTATAAATTGTGACACGATCTGGTCCATGGAGGCCACAGGCAGCAAATTTGAAATTGAGATCGAGGCAAAAAAACAATAAAATACATAAGAAAAGAAAAGAAATACCACAAAACTTCATAACTTTTATAACCAAGTATTCGAGACCTTAGGTGTTTCAGTATATGATAGCCTAAAGTTTGTATAAGGTAATAATTAAAACTCAATTTTCAAAAATGCCTGATTTGGCATCCATGGACCAGATCGTGTCACAATTAAACTATGTGTTCTATCAATTTATTAAAAATATCAAATTTTGTCATAAATACAGCACCCAAGGCCATGATTTTTTGCAGGATAAAGTTAGTTTGGTAAAGTACATCACAATTATGTCAAAATCAGAATTTTCAAAGGAAATGATTGAAGACATCCACCTCAGCAAAAGTTTCAATTAATGCTCTGCATGCTAGCCATAGGCTTCAACATAAAAAGGTCCAAGTTTTGAGATCTTTTCTGCAAGAGCTATCTCCAGAGCCACAGAACCAATACCAGGCTTGTTTGTACTCATTTTAATGCATTGTTCATGCTGATTCCAAATATGGTCAAGAAAATTCTCAATTCTGAAATTTGATAATTCTTTTTTTTTTTTTTAACTTGTCGTCTGCAGTCAACACCCGTACGGAGAGAGTTTTTTGTGTTACATAAAATCAGCAGTAGGGAGTTAATTTACTTATGCCAGATATGCATAAGCACAAAGCCATTTTCTTGCAAATTTAGCAATAAACAAGCTTTTTAACTCTGTGGTCAATGGTCCATGGAGGCCAAAGGCAGCAAATTTGAAATTGAGATCAAGGCAAATATGGAGTAAAAAAACTAGTAAAATACATAAGAAAATAAATACTTCATAACTTTAGAACAAAGCATTCAAGACCTTAGGTATTTCAGTATATGATAGCTAATATTTGTATAAGGTAATAATTATAGTAACTCAATTGCCAAAAACGCCTCACCTAGCCTCAATGGACCAGATCGTGTCACAATTAAACTATGTGTAACATTGTTTTATTAAAAATCTCGGATTTTGTCATAAATACAGCACCTAAGGCCTTGATTTTTGCAGGGCAAAGTTAATTTAATAAATAACATCACAATTGTGTCAAAATCAGAATTTTCAAAGAAAATGAGGGCATCCACCTCAGCAAAAGTTTCAATATTGTTTTAATGCTCTGCATGCTAGCCACAGCCTTCAACATAAAAAGGTCCAAGTTTTGAGATCTTTCCTCAAAATATCAAGTGCTATTTACAGAGCTTCTGAGCCAATACCAGGCTTGTTTGTACTCATTTTAATGCATTTTTCATGCTGATTCCAAATATGTTCAAGAAAATTCACAATTCTGAAATTTGTTAATTCTGAAATTAAAAAAAAAAAAAAACTTGTCATCTGCAGTCAACACCCGTATGAAGAGAGTTTTTTGCTTTACACAAAATTAGCAGTAGAGCGTTAATTTACTTACGCCAGATATGCATAAGCACAAAGCCATTTTTTTGTAAATTTAGCAATAAACAAGCCTTTTAACTCTGTGGTCAATACTGGTCATAGTGGTCTATTAATTGAAGCTTGATAAATATATATGGGTCAGTCGTCCAGAGAATGGCTAAAATATATAACCTCATACAGAGCAATCGTTATGATATTGACCGATCGAATAAAGAAACTGCAATTTAATTAAAATACATCTTTCAGTATTTGCCGCATTCCAAAGGCATTAAACGCTCACTGGGTTTAATCATTCACAGTTTTTAATCACCCAGGGCTTTTTTTGTGTCTATTGATCTCATTATATAATAAAATTAAAGAGATGTAATTAAGAAACATTTGATAGGAATTGACTGACTTAATTGTGTACGATTTTATTGGCTTCTAATGGGCTATTACAGTTAAAATCCATACACCCCCTAAGAGAGACAAAATCTGAATCACTCAAACAGGGGGTGCATATTTCAAATGGAGCCACCCATTCATGTAACCCCATTTGAAATTCACACCCCTTGTGTGGAAGATTAAGGACACATCTTCCAAAGGGGGTGTATGGATTTCAAATGGAATAGCCCAACCCTGTGTACTTCATCTTGAGGCTGACATTCATTGATTCCCTTATACTAGGTCATTGTGAATCTCATCAAAAGCCTAAGACACACAAAATTGAAAGGTGCCATGAAAGCAATCTTGCCTCAAGCTTTCATAAATCAATCAATAATTTCAATTTGACTTCATTTAATTTCAGGGTTGTCATCCCTCAACTTGGTAGCTTAATTGGGCTATTCCATTTTAAATCCATACACCCCCTGGAAGACATGATCTTCCACACAGGAAAAGGAATTTTAGGAAAAGGAAAAAAGGAAAAGGTTACCTGAATGGGTGGTTCCATTTGAAATCTACACCCCTGGGAAATTAAGGCCATGTCTTCCATAGGGGTGTATGGATTTCAAATGGAATAGACCAGTAGGCAACTTGAAAATAACTGCAACTTTTGGCAACTCTGGAGCTTGAGCGAAAAAAACAACAAATCATGAAGTATGAACAAGTTTTCAAATCATGAAGTACTTTGAGATTAAATTAACAAGAAATTATATAATTTTAGATGACTCTTGTTTCAACAAGCCCTCCAAAATTAATTTCTGACAAATTAAATTTTAGGTGGATATTTTACAAGAGAAGTGTTCAATTTTCTTTGGTATTATATTGAAAAAAATCATGTCTCTGGTACCATACTGCAAATTCAATTGTGATGGGTTTTTTTGTTTTTTGTTTTTGTTTTTTGTTTCTTTTTTTTTGTTTTTTTTAACCTTTAACCTATCCCAATAAATCCCAAGAATGATTTTAACCCCAAATTATCTGCCTCTAAGAACTATTTTGATTGGTCACATTGCAGCCTATAACTTTTATTGAACCAATAAGTGATGGTAAGAAGAGCCAACAGGGGTGAAAGGGATTAAGCTTGCTAGAGCTGTAAGATGATTACAGCCTGTAATTAACCAATTAGTCAGTAGTGCCCATGGGGTTATAACTGGAATCGACTCCTTTTCCTCAATATGCAGTTTTGGGTTCTCTACCGAGAGCAAAATTATGGCAAAATATGGGATGATGTGATATAATTGGTTTCTTCCCACAATGTAATAAGCATATACTCTGTAAAACCACTTAATTTCGCTAGGGATTTAATTTAGGTAATTTCGCTAGAAGCCTTGATTCGCGAAATTAAATACCCGCAAATTGAACAGTTTTACATTGAATTGTACACATAAATTGCTGGATTAGTGAAATTAAATACCCACAAAAATGGTGATCATTGGCAATTACCGAAATTAAGTACTAGCGAAATTAAATAGCTTTAGTAACATATTTCATAACAATAGATTAAGTTTGGAGGTTAATCCATCTCCTTAGTTACACTCTAAATTACAAGGATTTAAAAATAAATCCTTAAGACTGTAGTTAGGGACCAATCAATTTTAGATTTAAAATTAATGTTATAGATTTGAATTTTAAATCTTAAAGATTTAATTTTAAATCTTAAAGATTTAATTTTAAATCTAGCACTTGATTGGTCCCTAATCACAGTCCCTTGGGATTTATTTTAAATCCTTGAAATTTAGAGTGTATGCAATACGCAAATTGCATTGTGGGAAGGAATTTCAGCACAAATTGTTTTCCGGTAGAGAAACCCAAAATTTGTTGTATCACATCATCTCATATACCGTAAAAACTTGATAGTTAGCAAATGCGCTTACTATCGAGCACTTTTAAAACATGCAAACATGAAGTGCCCCATCCACAAAAGTGTAAAGGGTTTTAAGCAAATCTTTGATACACTAATTATATACAAACAAGAAAACCTGCAGATTTGTGTCTCAGCCCTAGCTCAGTTGGTAAAGCGCCGGACTTGAGTACAATTTCATGTTTTCAAAAGTGCTTGATAGTAAGCACATATGCTAACTATCAAGTTTTTATGTTATAACATTGACATGTTTTATTTGTCATCGTATATATCTCTGTGTTTAATTAATTGCCTCCACTCTATCTTTGTGTTTAATTGCCATTGATTGTTGCGCCACATTTGGCATGTATATGTGACAGTTTGATTCTCTAAATGACCAAAGTGTTATCAATCAAATTCACTGCCACCTAGTAGCTCATTATTCATTGACCCACACACACTATACCCTACATTTCATACTGGCCACCAGTGTAAGGGGGTACTACACCCCTCGATAAATTTGAGTCTATTTTGCATTTTCTCAAAACTAATAACACACTGGTAACAAAAGTTATGTGTATTATAGGGCAAGGAATCCAATTACTACACTGGAATTTCAGTGACCCAAGACAAGCGGTTCGTTATTTATGATAAGAAATAAGGTACCGCTAGGATGTACCTCATTTCCTATCATATATGCTGAACCGCTTGTCTTGAGTTACTGAAATTTCAGTGTAGTAATTGGATCCCTTGCCCCAATAATATACATAACTTTTGTTACCAGTGTGTTATTATTTTTGAGAAAAATGCAAAAATAGTCACAATTTACCACAGGGTGTAGTACCCCTTAACTCTCTGGAAACTGAGTGTGCCAATGAACCATTATTTCCCAAATTGCCCAATTTTGGCTCACTCTCTTAAATTGCCCGATTGAATCAATCAAAAAGATTTGAATTTTTCAAACTTTTGTTTTCAATCAAAAGGAGTGATTCTCAATCTTTTACAATCTTTTAGCGATTAAATTTAGGGGTAAATCTTTTTCGATTGAATTTTCAGTAGAAAGGATTGATTTTCATTGTTTTTCAATCTTTTGCCGTCCCAAATTAGGGACAAGTCCTTTCCAGTTGAAAAAAGATTGAAAATGTTCACTCTAAAACAATTTGAAATCTCATTCCAAACATATGCAACACATGTCATTTGGCCGTACATTAGGAGTAACACTTGATTAGATAGTGAAATCAGTCTACAAAGAGAGTTAGAGTGAAAACAAAAAAACATTTCAATCTATTTTTCAATCTATTTAGATTGATTCCTATCATCAATCGTTAAAAGATTGACATATTTCAACTGGCCAATTTAAGAGAGCAACACTTCACCAAAAAGACTACAGTCCAATCTCTTTTTATCCAGCCATGACGGATCTAAAGCAGTGGTCAAATAAAAGAAATTCCAGATAAGTGACAAACCAGGATAAGTGAATATGGGAAGCTGTTAGGGGTAGTCACAGTCGTTGTACTGATGGACCCTGCGCCACTTGTAGGCTGCAAACGTGGTTCCGACATATTCTAATGATGGCGGAATAAATGTAAAGCCCTTTGAGGCTGTTTACGGCATAAAGCGCGATATAAATATCTACATTTATTTATTTGTTATTATTTGGTTTGACAATCAAATACTCAATATGGGTTTTGTTGCAGAGATTTGAGAACAATGTGCCTTTAAACTACTCCACATGCAATTACAAATTCTTGTAAGTGATCATTATAGCCTATCATCACCATCTGCTCATGTCAAAATTCAACTGCATTGCTCAAACATTTTTCTAACAAAAAGTGATCAAGCTCGAACATTTGTTTTAAACATGTTAAACACATAACCAAATAAATGACTTACAGGTTGGCAGCTATTTAGGCTATTCCATTTGAAATTAATACACCCTGTGGACAATTTAAATGCTAAAGGGATCCATGGAGGGAGCAGCCCTCGAATTAAGGATCTGAAGGGGCACGGCAACTTTTTTAGGGCAAGTTGAAAATTGCCTTGGATTTTGCCTGAAAAGGCAAGGCAGCATGGCAGTTTGTAATATTTCAAGAGGGCATCATGGCAACTGTTGAAAATTTGAGAAGGGCACCAAGGCAATTTCTCAAAAGTGAAGAAAACACACACAAACATAGATAGATGATTTTATAATGAAGGGGCAGGGCTGGGGCACTGACGGCAACTTCATTAGAGGGCACGCAAGTGACTGCCTTGGGTAAAGGACATATTTTGAGGGCATTACGGCAGTGGGGATGGGCACCCACGGCAAAATGCCATGGGTGCCGTGGGTTAATTTGAGGGCTGGGAGGGAGTATAGGTTTCAAATAGAATAGACTGGGACAATACTCACTCCAGCTGTGGAAGATATGTAGTTAACGCTATATACAGAAGTAGTAGTTAAAATAGTTAACCTTGGCAATTCCACTTGAAAAACATACTCCTTCTGTGGAAGACTTTTTAAAATCTTCCACAGGGGTATGACAGATTTCACATTGAATAGCCCTTTCAAATGACTATATACAAGATGAAAATATGGAAAGATGGACAAAGTGAGGGATAGAGTTAACCCCATGAGAACTACCTGCCGATTGGCCAAAATGAATATTGTGTCCAATTTTGATCCAATCAAGGCAGGTATTAATAATATCATCTGCAAATGCAAGTTTGACCATAAGTAGTTCAAAGCCTAGTCATAATTGGCAACTGAAATGAGCATTTTAAGTTATCAACCAATCAGAAATGCTGTTAAATGACCAGTAGTGTCCAGAGGGTTAACAAACATCTCCATATCCCTTTCAATAAATTCCTCTGGCAAGAACGCCTACATGAGGGATGAAAGTTATCTGAAGACGTGTGTTGTTAGTAACATGCCTCAATAAATGGTGTATGTACACGTCCATAGAGAGAGGCCTCTCAAATCTCATATTAACAAAGAATAACATTTAACACTACTCAGTGCTTCTTTACGTTTCAATGATATTGCCACCAGCCAAGATTTTCATCTTTCCAAAATACCAATTTCAAGCCAACCTCGTCAGATGTGTGTGCATGCATGCACGTCTCTCTCTATCGCTCCGTAATCCACGCTTCTTATCATTGCCACATGGCCGTGAACGATATATAAAAATAGACTAGCACCCCCAAATCAATAGCGAGTCTAGATAATAAAAATGAGATCAATTTTGTAGTGCCTTCACACAGTGGAGTACATTTTGGCATAATTCATCTATTAATAATTTGACGCATGATGAGTATCACGGTATGGGGATAATAAATATGAAGTAAAAGTGAGCATTATGAGGACAAGGACACTCAATATTTGGATAGAAATGGCATATACTAGAACTCAAAATAACTCCAAATCCAACCCAAAGCATGGCTGAGGTTTCAATTACTTTTGAGGAGCTCTAGTCGACGCATCAGTGCAACAACGTCATAACTATCATTTGAGTAAAATTGAGCTATTAATGGATCATGAAAATACAGGTTAACGCACACATTTTAAGCAATTTCACAAGTCTTAAAAAGCAGTTATTTATATAAACAAGTGGTAACAAACAATAAATAAGTGAAGTCATTGACACACAAAATGCTTCTCCTGCAAAATTACAAAAAGGCAGATATTCTGGCACTAACCCAACAAAGTAAATCTTGTTAATTAGAGGCTAAATCATGTAAATTGGATCATGTAACCAAGGTTTAAGTGGGAATTATCCATGCAATATGAAAAAGTAAAAGTTCTGGTAGATTATGAGATACTTTAAAGCGTGACAGTTTTGCGGTATTATTTTTTTGTGATTACAACTGTTCGGAGTAGTTTTGCAGTTTCTTATATTCAAAATTACACATTACAGCATGTGGATGAAATATTTTTGCAGGTCTTTCAAATTCACAGTTCTGCGAAAAGCAAAAACATAGTGATTTGTGGCTGCCACACTGGAAGTGTATGTACTATCCTATGGGGCATTGTTATACACGTTTCTGCTTCTCATATCAAAACTGCTGCTCAAAATTTGGAAACATATTGTTTTAATGGTGGACCTCGACCTAAGATAGAAAACAGAACATGCAAACTTGGACCACGCTTCTGTTGCAGTAGTATAACCAGCCCTCGAATTAAGGATCTGAAGGGGCATGGCAACTTTTTTAGGACAAGTTGATAATTGCCTTGGATTTTCACTGTAAAGGCAATGCAGCACAGCAGTTCGTAATATTTCAAGAGGGCATCATGGCAACTGTTGAAAATTTGAGAAGGGCACCAAGGCAATTTCTCAAAAGTGAAGAAAACACACACAAACATAGATAGATAATTTTATAGTGAAGGGGCAGGGCTGGGGCATCGACGGCAACTTCATTAGAGGGCACGGCAAGTGACTGCCTTGGGTAAAGGACATATTTTCAGGGCATTACGGCAGTGGGGATGGGCACCCACAGCAAAATGCCACGGGTGCCGTGGGTTAATTCGAGGGCTGAGTATAACAATTTTTTCAGAGTGGGCTTAGGAGCATTGGGGGCAAGGTCACTTTCAGAGCAAGGGCAAAATTTGTCAATGGTCAAATATTCAAGTGGATATTAGTATTCAGAGAGGAATATCCTGATTGTATACAAGATATCATCACTGCATAGATCCTTCAGGGTCTATAATGATCACAGTATCACCATCTGCTGAAGACATAGTCGAACTAGTGGAAACTTCCAGGTGAGCGAAAAATAGTGTATAGTGTCCAAGTTAAACTCTTGATTCATGGACAAATGTTGTCCAATATTGTCAAATCTGATGGCCAGCATGCCAGAGGGGGACAAGAGGGGGCAAGATTTACTATAGGGCTCCTTGCTCCCTCCCCTTGCCCCGTAGCTACTCCACTGATGTGGTGATACCTGTTTTACTCATCATTCCATATTGGCAGGCCTGGATTTTATATGTAAACTAGAATTTCGCGGTTCTCGACCTGCGCGGTTCTCGACGCAAAGCGTTGGCCGCAATGCCTCCACCTTGACGCCCATCATTTTAACCGGTGCAATTTCACTTGACCCCAAAATGACCTTAACATTATTTGCCTTACTAAGGTGGCCGTTCCCACCAAATTTCAGGAACCTACAGCAGTCTATGGCGATTTGACCCCAACCTGCAACAATCTATGGTGATTTGACCTCGGATGACCTTAGATGACCCCAAAATGACCTTGACATTTTTGTTCTTCCTACAGTAGTCATTCCCACCAAATTTCATGAACCTGCAACAATATATGCCAATTTGACCCCGGATGACCCCAAATGACCTCACAATGACCTTGCCATTATGCAAATTTTGCGCTGAAAAGCAAATCAGGTCAAGAATCTCTGGCTATGCTACTCTCTGCCAAGTTTCATCACTGTAACTCGTACAGATGTCCAGATAATCTGTGCACAAGGTTATTTTGCTTGATATGCATAAATTATGCAAATTAGGTACTTAATTACCATATTTTGCGACGAAATTCTGCTAAAATTTGGAGACCACCAATTGCCACCCCTGCACCAAATCAAATTGCATCACAATACGCCTTACCAGTTCCGAGAAATTGCACTTGCAAGCTTGGACGGATGGACGGACGGACAACCAGGAAACATAATACCTCCGGTGGAGGCATAATCCGGTGGAGGCATAAAAAAAGTCCAAAAGGGATGCTATAAATTAGCAGAGTGGCACCACCAATTTTATCCACATTGCAGGCAAAGTTTACTCCTTCAACAGCATCCAATAACTAAACCAGGTCTTACGTCCCAAACAAAGCATTAAATTGATGACATAAACAACATGACAAATTAGTATTAACAAAGACAGAGTAAGAGATTGCTACCACACTAATCATGCTAATTGACCATTTCATGGATAGCAAATCCTAGACACAAATTCATATGGACCTTGTTTAAAATAGCTACACACTATGGCTACATGACTAAAATTCTAATGCAACTTGTCGGAACAAAAAGGTTGAAACTACGACCTTGATGATCAGTATAATGACTATTATGAATATCAAGTCGATCGGTCTGAATTATTTTTTGGAGAGGCTAAATGGCCTTAAAAAATCACAAAAACATTTTTTGCAAACATATTTTGAAAATTTCAGAATTTGTTCCCAAATATTTTAGTCAAAATAAAATCCACTTTGGCCAAAAAACGGCTGTTTTGGGTTGGTCAGGCCCGTGGACAAGGATTTTGTTTTGGTCGTCACAGCAAAATCTATTTTCTTATAGGGCATAGAAATGCTTATATTTAAACAAAACAACATATTTTTGTATAAGAAAAGGGTACTGTAAAAGTCAATATTTTCGCAAGAAGATATTTTTCGCGATTTTGAAGATTTTGTCAATTGCGCGAGAATTAAATTTCGCTGTTTTGATATTGATACAATAGAAACCTAATGCAAAAGGTTATTTTCGCGAGTTTTTATTTTCGCAATTTTATGTCCACTCGCAAAAATTTCTACTTTTACAGTAAATTGAAAATTTCTCATCCTAAACATACAGCTGAATAAATTCATGTCAAGTTGACTGATGTTGAAGGGTGACTGAATGGCTACTACAATTGTGTTATTATGGTTCACTTCATGTGACATTTAGATACTGAAGCAAATAAGAGTTTGATCAGCTCGTATTATAGGTGAAAAATGTTAGGCTTTTACCACTACGCTGAAAAATAGACCCATCTTAAGAGTGCTATTAGTTGACCTGTCTGGTCTTTATTGTGTGTTGAAGAAAGGAGACAAAGTATTGGACTTAAGTTAATAATTCATGATGCTTCTGGCGAGATGTCTCAAAATTATATATTTTGATATTAATCCGCGATGTTAAAAGGCCCGCAGATTACGAGCTGATCAAAGTATAGAGGGACATTTATTTATTGATTTTTTCACACTTTTTGTGCTTAATTTCAGGACCGTGAATTTAGAAACCTGAGAAAATATTTTGTATCCATGAGGCTTTACTGTATATCAGTTTGTTATCAAAAACATAGGATTCAAAAAAATGCTCCAAATAGTTCAAATTGCAACAAATTAACAAAAAGCATGAAAATATCACTTTGCATTACAGTGATATTGAATTCTGATTTACCCAAGGCCTAATCAGCAGAGCCAATTGGATGGGGTAAAAGCTTTTTTTTTAACTTTCCTTGTTTTTTCACAGCCCGGGGTTCTTCGTCCACTATCCCTTTCAGCTACATAACATTATATTACATTAACACTCTAATAATTTGTATTACTTGAATAACACAATGACAACATGAAGCACTCTTTAAAGAAAACTATACATTGGATCAGGATAAGATGGCCTTGTAACCATGGCTACCATCATCTTTGGTGATACACTCAACATCCAAACCAACCTAACAAGGCTTGTTTATTTTGGATCATCACTGTACACAATACACAAAACCTGCCTTCCTTGTCCTTGCTGTACATGGTTATCATTTATTGGCTTTATTTGAAAATCACACATAATGTTGCATTAAGAATTTGAAATTGAGAAAATTTTGAAAAAAGGACCCATTCATATACCAAAATAGGCTTTGAAAAGGGGGTCATTGATATACCAGAAGGCTGAAAATGCTACCCATGTTTTGCGTGCACGCCCCGTATGGTCATTTGTACTGAGTACCCCCGGGTCAATCACAGGCAGTACCAGATTTTTATCAAGTAAATATGCTAACAAGGGGGGACTTAACATAATTACAATACATTGACCTTTAAGAAAATGCAAACAGAATAATGCCCTATATAAGTGAAAGAATGCTTCACTATACTTGTGTATACTAGAGTGGCAAGTTTTCCGTTATTTAAAACACAGAATTCCGTGATTTTCCGTGTGTGGTTTTAAATACTAAATTCTGTGATGCACACCACTAAAAATCGGGGTAAAAAGTAGTTACTTGCATTATCTTTATAGTTGTTTTAAGCCTGCTATCTTTGAAGACAGACTTCATTTTCATTATTTTTACCTCACATTCTCATTATTTTTCTTTATTTTTCTCAAGGAAAAACACATTTTCCGTGAATTTCCGTTTTTTTCTTAAATTCTGTGGATTTGTCCGTTTGTCCGTTTTTCCATGACACTCTGCCCACTTTAGTATATACCTAATAATCACACTACAGAAGATTCCCAAATACACAGACAACTAAAAGGTAGCATTAACCACTTTTAATTAATAAACAAGGACAACAGACCTATTATGCAAACACTTCTGGGATGATGGGCTTACAGGCATGTACGTATGCAGGATTTATTTGCGGGAGAGGGTGCAGGACTTCCAAATATTTTGGACCTTTTTTTGAATGAAAATGTGCTTGCACAGATATTTTGAAACAAGTGGACCTAAACCTCACTGAAATTGCCCTGTTTGGGACTTTTAGCATGTATTATCACCAACAAGAGGATCTTTGTCATTTTTTTTGCACTTTTGGACCTTTAATTCAGCATAGGCAGCATCACCATCTTTTTCAAAAAGGGTTGCTTTGAAAAAGGCAACACACTTAACAGCCAACAAAATCCTATTCAAGTCATTAACCTCTATCAATTTGATTATGATGAAGTAGATATATGAGGTGATGTGATGTATGCTACTAATCGTGCTAATAAGGTATCATGTCAGATTCATGTAAGATTCAATTTCAGGTCATACAGGTTAAATTGGCAATCATGATTAGAAATTGTTTTCTCTGAGTATCAGTCATAATATATGTGATGCCACTGAGCAAAATGAGTGATTTGTAAAAATATTATTCCAAAATATATCGTTTACAAACTATTATGATCATGATGACTGCATTACATGGATCCAATGACAGTGTTAAAGAGAAAAGAAAATTTGTTTTCTTTTTATACAAGCGCATCAACAGAATAACAAGGGAACCAAAATACTGGCTTTAAAGTATCAAGTTTGCGGGTTTGATGGGAGAGCTAGTAAGATTGCAGGGCCATAGCAACATAGAAAAATGTGTGACAGCCATCACATATCTGGGATGGCTAAATATGCTCAAATTTAAATTAAGATATTAAAAAAAGGCAAATTTCTCAAAATGTGGGCGGTTATGGCCTCCCTGCTTCCCCACTTGTTACGGCCAAGGAAGATTTGGGCACAGTGGCGCAACGGTCCAAGATTTACGACTCATAATCGCACGATTGTTGTGTCAACATGTTGTGCACTTACATGTAAGCAAGGCTCTTTACCCATGTTGCTTCTCCCCACCCAAGTGTACAAATGCAATGGGTACCTGCTTTATTCAATCATGCCTGTAAGGTGACAGACTTGCTGTTGAGGAGGTGTAGTGATCTCCCAGCAGCAAATATTACATGGAGGAGTCTGTACCAATCACTTCAAAAGAGAGATGGGCACTTCAACCTGTGAACACTGGTTCACCCTCTTTACCCTTATTTTAGAAGACTGCATGAATGCCCCTCTAACCCTAACGCCCAGGGGCTTTTTGGCGATGGGAAGGGAAAGAAGGAAGGAATAAAGAGAGCAAAGAAAGAAAGAAGTTGTTTGCTCTGGGTGAGATTCGGACCCGAGACCTCTCTCATGCAAACCATTTTGCTATGGGTCTTGCACTCGGCCTGGCCAGCGAAAGCGTGCCTATATATCACATAGTGCGATTGCGTCATCACATCACTGGGATGCATGCACGAACAGTGCATATATCAAGTAGTATTTTGTAGTACCTGGCAGTGTAGGGTTAAGAAAAAAGGATCAATGAATACCCTTTTAAGTAAAAAAAACACCCATACCAACAATTAACCCAGTGAGTGACATCCACACTTTTATGGGCCAGAGCCCAGCAAAAAAGACTTTCTAAAATGTAACCATTTTATGCTGCATTCAAAGAGGAAGTAAGGAAAACAGACAACTCTACTGTAAAAGTGGTAATTTTTGCACACATATTTTTTGCGCTTTGCCGATTTTTATCTATATTGGTGGTTTTCATTTCACAATTTTGAGCTTTCTTACATAGACCTATATATTAAAAGAACATATTCGCATGTTTTTATTTTTGTGGTAGCTGTGTTGTGCGCAAAAAGCATAAAAATTAATGTACCGCGAAAATGTCCACTTTTACAGTATTGGACATGAATGCAGAGGTTTACTACAAGCAGGTCAATAGCCGGTAGAATCATATATTTACCCCGATATTTACCCTTATAATGCCCCCCTCCTCACTATGTGTTAACCACAAAAAGCTTAAGTGTGATAAATCCTTCAGTAATCGCATTCATGCAGTAAAACATGCAATGTTTGTGATGTGTGCGTGATAATATGTCAAGCAAAATTCTCCAACCAAAATCTAGCAGTCCCACATTTAAGCACACTCTTTATTTGTGAAGCTCAAGCGTGCTGGTGGAAAGGAATAATATTATTTAAAACAATTCATTTTGCAGCAAGTGAACTACAGGAAAGTCTAGGAGAGCATATGGTCGAATCCAACGAAAAGTGTACACGGCATGTTCAGGGCCATAACTTAAAAGTATTAATCAATTGGCATTCGTTTTTGTATTGTGTTTATTCGCTTGATCATACGCTTGGCGCCATATATAATAAGACCCCTTCTGTGAAAAACTTAGACACAGAGACCCAAAACATGCTATTTTTACCCATTTTTTCAAAATATTTCTTAAAGTATTTTTAAAAACATATAAATCAGTTATGAAAAGAAGTCATTGGATTGAATCTAAATTGATTTCCTGAAAGGTGTGTATTCAAAGATTGTTTGTTCAATTTTTCACATATTTGTACATAATTATGAATTTTTTGTGATAATATTTTGAGTGGTATTTTTTTACAGTACCTACAAATACAATTTTTCATAGCACTAGATATATCTTTAAAAAATGGAAATCACTAATAAATGTGCAATTGATACAAGCTTTGATATGTCCAATACTGAAATGCATTGCATTCGGACATCTTTATTACTGTGTTTAGCTGCCAGAAATTCTAAATGGCACAAAGGTAGGTTTGGTAAAAAATATGCATTACCTCCGAATACATGTTAAAAGCTGTGCCATTTCCACAAAGTGAGAGAATAGTAAACAATAGTTAAGCAATAGGTGCAGGGTAATACACTCTTTATTTCTACCAAGTTTCAATAGCCTGCGTTTAAAGATTTCTGAGATGTCAACAATAAAAGCAAGTATTAGAGGTAAATTTCGGTAACCGAATGTTACCTACTGAATACAATTTGACATCATGACAGTATTTGAAACACCGCCATTCATGCCAATGCCCATATTGGTACATAACAAAGGCCTGTATGTTTGCTATCAAATCATATGTCAATGAAAGTTGCGAATTCACATACATGCCCACCATGCAAAACTGAATACGGCTTAATTGGTGAAAAATATGTACTGAAATAGACGACGGTCTGCTCATTTGAAAGAAAAATCAGATTCAAAGAAGATTAGAAGGGATAAATACTTGGATTTGTCAACTGTCATGTGTGCTTCATTTTAAATGTTTACCAACCTTCTGGTTTCTGAGTAATTTGTGTCCAAATTGATTTATTCTAAGGTAACTTTTGACGTTTTCGCTAAGGTTACCTACGAATACCATGGAAAAACGACTGTTCTCATTGTCTCATGATCTAGACAACACATTGATGGACCCTGGTATAAAGCTAATTGTAGTTGCCCTTAAAGGAAAGGCCACAAGACGTAACTGACTCCAATTCTGCAATAACGGTTTTAAGCGATTTGTGTGCAATTAACAAATTAAAGTCACTTTAGTGCCTTTGTTTCTTACTTCAATCCTCTTTCAACCGCTGTGAACCGACATTATTAATACATGATAGGGTCTAAAGTATCAATAAACGCACATAAAGAAAATAATACATTCAAAGTGCTTTATCAAATGAAGTTTTGATTGCGATATCCACCAAAAGTCTAATTCTTACCTACAAATACTGAAATGTTACTTACGAATACAGCATAATACATGACATGTGTTATGAAGTGTCTCTGCCAATGGAAATTAATTGTCAAAAACTTTAAGCGGTACCCCAGGACACTATTATTACCCATATACGGATTCATTCAACAATTATTTATTATGTAAAATTGCTGATTAACTACTTGTATATCAAAATGAAGTGGTCAAAATCTTGCTAAAAGCATCAAAATTTTTTGATCTGAGGTAATAGCATTTATTCATTTGGACGTACCATCTGAAAGAGATCTAAAAACTACCATTTTATTAATGCATTACCATAATAGCCAAATTTAAACCTCTAAACTCAATATAGATATTGTTAAATCGCTCATGTTACCTACTGAATACCGGGTTTCTTCACCTTTTTATTGTATTAAGCGTTAGGTATATGCGTATAATTCCTAATATTCTCGAAAACATATATCCTACTTGTTCTAATACAATGTGTAAATTGATTCATACTCATTTGATAAATAAAATACAGAAACTGACCTAAACTTCATTTTCAAAAATAAACTAGCATAAATTGACTAAGATCATATTGATCGCGTTATAAAAATAAAAACAAATATTTTCTGGTTGAGCTAGCATTTTCCTGACACCCTGTGGTCTACATTACACGAAAAAAGCGTTAATGGGAATATTCCATTTGTTTTAGGTTGATTAGTATTGCGATAGTGAAAGCATCCTAGTGGTATTCGTAGGTAACATTGGGTTTTGATATCACATTTACTATCACACGCCCTGGATTTATTTTTCAAGATTAGTAATGGCACTTTTGGTTCCTATAAGGCCAATATGTCATCAATCAATGGGCAAAAGGAAAAAATTGTGGAGACATTTTTATTTCGGACTTAAATTTTTGGCCCGTGGACACTTTTGGTTGGATTCGACCATATATGTCCCCAGTGCCCCTATGACTATGAGGCTATGCCAATGATGTTCAAAACAGTGTAAAACTCACTTCTACCATAATACTTTAGTTGACAACAGAATAGAGGTACACTATTGATGACAATCTGCCATGGTAGATTCCTGAAGTGTTAGGCTAATAAAAAACATGCTACGACTCAAAGCACCTGTGTGGGTTTGTTTTTCTTTTACGCATCCATGACAGCTGAAATGGCAAATTCATTTTTATTTCCTCTTTTTTTAGTTTTTTGCCATAAAATCATGAAATATTGAGAAATATTTTGAAGAAAATTTATTTGATTCGATTATAGGTATAAAACAATCAGTGGCTCCAGAACCGGGGGGAGGGGGCTGGAGGGGGGCCAGCCACCTCAATAATTTTGGTGAGGGGGCCCAAGTACCCTAGAGCCCCCCAATAATCTGAGGTAAAATTCATAATTTTAGGGTAAAATTCATAATTTTAGGGTCAGATTCATAATTTTAAGGTAAAATTCATAATTTTAAGGTATAATTCAAAATGTAAGGTACAATTCATGTAAAAATGTATGCATTTCAAAAGCTTCCACGCCTCGGAGCAGACCAGAAAATTTGCCCCCCCCCCCCCATATTCAAAATCTTTCGGAATCTCTGACAATTGATATTTGTGCTTCAATTTGGTATTTAAATGAACCCCAATTTTATGTTGTATACATTTGAATACTCGCAAATGACATCTTAACTCTGGATCTGGATGCTGTACTCCGATGCAGGACTAGCCTACATCACATCAGAGGGTAATTCCAAACACAAATCTTTAAGAAAAAAAAAGTGCATTCCATTTTCGTTTTTGAAACTGCCAAGAGCTTTGAGACAGAATTCTGTTAGCCTTATGCATAGGCAGGCAATAGGATCTCAAGCATGCTCATCCCTTATGACAAAGTTCTTGAACTCCAATTTGCTGGTACACTCAAAGGCTAAACTTTGAGTGTGTTGGGTACAAAAACTCATACCCAAAACTTGAGGTCAAGTTTAGAGCTATGCATGATGAGTGGAAGTTATTGAGCTATGCCATCGGAGATAGGATCATTATGGTTCACAGACAGGGCTGTTGACATACTCATCTGTTAGGACACAGTTCCTTAACCACAATTTGATGGTATACATCAAAGACAGACCTCTGAGTGTGTTGGGTACAAAACCTCATACCCAAAACTTGATGTTAACATTAGAGTTATGCTAGATGAGTGGATGTCATTGAGCTATGCCATCAGAGATGGGATCATTATGGTTCAGAGTAAGGCTCTCACCAATTCCCGGGTACCCGAGTTCCCGCCCGTTCTTGGCCTACCCGGGTCCGAATTCACGGGTCAAAGTACCGGAAAAAAAAATAAATAAATAAATAAATAAAAAAATAAAAATTTTTTTTTTTTTTAAATAAGTTTTTCAAAGTTTTCGGCGACTTTAGAGAACCACTGGACCTATTCTGAAGTGCTAGGATCACTTACAGGTAATTTGAAAAAATTTGAAAAAAAAATTACGAAAAAATTACAGTTTGTTAACCTTGCTATACAAACCACAAACTAATATTTACCTCTTCATATATTACATATTATAAATGCATGGAAAACCAATGTGCATTTATAATATGTGATAGATGAAGAGGTAAACATAAGTTTGTGGTTTACATATTAAGAATAACAAACTGTAATTTTTTCGTAATATTTTTTTCAAATTAACTGTGAATGATCCTAATGATCTTAGCATTTCAGAATAGGTCCAGTGGTTCTCCAAAGTCGCCGAAAACTTTGAAAAAAAATTTAAAAAAATAAAAAAATTTTTTGTTTTTCGTATTTTCGGGTACCCGGATTCCCGCCCGAAAATTCAATCGGGTACCGGGTACACAACTACCCGTTAGTTGAGAGCCCTAGTTCAGAGACAGGGCTAGTATTTAGTATGAGCTCACATTCAGTAGCAACCACAAGGCAGCAAAGGAAAATCTTGTTATATCTCATCATTGAATGCACATACATGTAACTGACAGGTGAACGTTAAAGAATATCAAAACCTTGAGTCTTATTTTACTCTGCTCAAGTCTACATGTAGCACCAGGGGTTCTCAATTTTGGATATGTTCGGGATGTACAATTGGGTCTCCGAAAATTTACCCCAAAAATATGAAATCAAGGCCAAAAATAGTATTACTTCTGAAAAAATATTATTGATCAAAATCAACCTGATTCTGGAAAAATTGGCAAAGTTTGCTAAAAAGCAATAAAAAATAACACTTTTTCCAGGTATTTTTGGAAAAATTGTGAAAAAGCAACATTTGATCATTTTCACCAGCTTTTTTAAATTTACACCTCGAATCTAAATAAAGAGCCGTAAAATGTGTCTGCATCTGCTGCACATTTCCATACCCACTTTTCCATTCTGAACCCCCTTCCCTGGGGTCTAGTGCCTCATATGCAGTGAAACACTCTTTATATTAACAGAAGCTCTTCAATTTTCACTCACTAAATGCCATGAACAAACTCACATATTTGAGCTGTTGTGTATGAAACTGCATGCCCAGTTGAGTGTTGTATGGCCAAAGCAAACATTAGGAAGGAAAGGCCGGCTGATGCCATTTGAAAGTAAAGACTCCATCATCACGTTCGTTTATAATTAAATTTAACTAAAATATAGTCCCTTAATGTGCTATATGAAGATTCTACTTTTTAAACTACAGCATGTAGTTATTGTTGTTTGCTTTATATTTTGTTGTCTGTCCCTGAAGAAGAGCAGTTTATCTGCTCGAAACGTCGGTTGTTTTTTGTCTGTTAAGTGTTTCACTGCTATGTACACAGTGATTTTCATCACTTCCAGTGTACTGTTTTCCTGACACTTTTGTGGGCTCTGGAATTGGCAATTTTTGGCCATCGAACTTTGCCTGTTTTGTGCCTACTCTGGATGTTTGGTTTAGCGTGTCTGTTTATATGCACAGTGATTTTCATCACTTGATTTTCATCACTTGTTCTAGTGCAGTTTTGTATTACCATTGATCCTTGTTGTTTTTGCAGGTTCAGCACTTACTTCTGTGGGCCTTGGAACTGGTAATTTTTGGCTATCGAACTTTGCCTACTTCTTCTGCCTACGTCTGATGTTTTTGTCCCCCTGCATACTGTCTAGTCTGTATTTTACTTGTTTCCCCACATCAAGTTGGTGTACCTTGCTTTTTTTCTTTCCTACTTTTAAGTACTTTTTAAAACTTTTTTTTTGAAGAAGAAGACCGCAAAACAACCACAAGTGAATTTTAGTACAATACATTTTGTGTGTCAAATCAAAGGGGTGTGCTGAAAGAAGTCTCTGATAGCAGTGACACTCCATACACTGTTAAAGCATTTTAACATCTTTTAAGGTTGGTCTGAACCCTGGAATTATGAAAACTTGCGGGCCTCATAACTGCTACATTATTAGTCTAAAGAATATAAAAGTATACATTTTTTAGAATGGAAATGACTTGATGAATTCATCTGTGAGGTCCAATTTGGGCCAAAATGCTCATTTTGGAGAAAATCCCCAAAACGGGTTTTTTGCCCAAATTTTCGCGTGCAACGTAAGAAAACAATTGTTTGGCAAAAAAATTTTTTTATTAATTTTTAAAAACTAGATAAAAATACCTAGGGACTGTTTTTTCATTTTTTTTAATTTTGACCAACTTTGAGAAATTTGCACCAAAAATGGTCAAAAAATGCAAATTTTTTTAAAAATCATAAAAAAGCCTGATTTTTGCCCAAATTTCAAATATTTTTGGTGAAGTTGGTCAAAATTCAAAAAAATGAAAAAACGGTCCCTAGATATTTTCATCTAGTTTTTAAAAATTAATTTAAAAAAATTGGACCTCACAGATGAATTCAGCAAGTCATTTCCAGTCTAAAAATGTATACTTTTATATTCTTTAGACTAATAATTTAGCAGTTATGAAGCCTGAAAGTTTCTATAATTCCAGGGTTAAGACCACCCTTAATATCTTTTAATCGTAAGCATCATTCTGGGACACAGTTTTACAGGCTCAGTACCCTATTAGTCTCCCGGGGGGGTCACTGCCATTGTGGCCTGTACACCATCCGCGATAATCAAATTTTGAAAAGCACCCTAAACAAGGATTTAACCCTTGGCTAAAACGACACCCTAAACAGGGATTTCATTCCTAACATCAAATTTCATACCCTAAATTTCATTTCGCAGATTTAGAAATTGCAATTTTGCTACCCTTTTTTCCAATTTTTCATGTTTTTGACACCCTAAACGCGACACGCCAGCAGATCGTGCCTACCCAACTAAAAATGACCCTTTTACGCTGTTTTCATTATCGCGGATGGTGTACAGGCCACAGTGGGAGTGACCCCCCCGGGATTAGTCTACACCTAGAATAACTATCACAGCCAAGATCAGCACCCAGTTTTGTAAGGAGAGAGCAGGGAGTATAATTAAGGATAATTTCAAGTTGGCCTCACTTTCACTTTAATACTATTACATTATTAGGCCTCAAACATGCACTGCCCAAAGTGTGGCTAGAAAACACCAATTGCTTGCAGGTCAGCAGCTTGACTGGATATAGTCTCTTTGATTCTTTCTCTTGCTACATGACACATGACACATCCAACAAAACTACTGCAGAAAGTCATGAAGCAGAGCTCCTCATCACTGTGTAAAATTTGTCCAAGTCGAAGTAGGGCATGCAGTCAAATCAAAATGAATCAATCAAATTTGGTGTCAAGCATTCCAACCAAACCATGTATGCACAGGCTATCTTATTCATTCCTGACACCTATTTGACAACAGACATTGAATCCTACCCAGATAGTACTAAATGGTACCTGACAGTGGCGTAGCTTCATAGGGGCACGGGAGGGGGGCACATTCCCCCAATCGATTGCAAAATTTAGAAAATCCCATAGGAAAATTACCAAAACACAGCTTGTGCCCCCCCACATCAGACCTAATGCCAAAAAGAGCTTGAGCCCCCCCCCCCATCAGACCCAATGCCCCCAATCATGGTTGCTGCCCCCCCCCCCAATATGATGACCCACACTACGCCACTGGTACCTGACCATTATAAGGCTGTTGTACCCAAACCTTATTTCCACCAGTCACCAGTGACCCTCCTTCAGCCCTCCTTGTCAGGCATGGGAATATGCATTCACGAAAAAGTCTGGAAAAGCTGGAAAAACGTGTACAATTGGACAAAAACACCTGAAAATGGGCTGAAAATAATAAGGAATTTTGACATCAAAAAAGACTGGTTCCAGAGTTTTGACTGCAAATTCTCATGCCTGCCTTGTGCAAGGGGTTTCATCGGATCATTTACAATCCATTGAAGCTATCGTGGGAGTAACAAGAAAAGCTTTGCGATAATGTTTCACAGTTTTGATGACTTTGACATCGTCAGTAATCAAATACATTACAAATCTGTCCATAGATACCGCATGGTTGTTTGTCCAGTGTGGTTTATTTAAACCTTACTATCTAGGCTATTCACTGGTAGAGGATACCTGATTCTTAAAGGAGGATTTCGTGATCCTAGCATCCTCTTTTTATGACATTTTTCAGTACATATCCACGAAAAAGCCTATTCCCAAAATTTCAGTTGATTCCGATTTTTGCTTATGCGAGTTATGCATGATTATGTGTATTACACTGCTCCATAGACAATGCGTTGTAATTTCGTTCTGGTGCACCAGAACGAAATTAAAATTTCACAATATCTTTGCTAAACGAATTAATCTGCAAGATATATTTTGTACATAAACATTATGTAGCCAGAGGTATCCAGTAATATAAAAATCTCAACTTTTTTTGGGAAAAGTGGGGGGATGAGGCTGTGGATCACGAAATGCCCTTTTAAGTCAATGTCTGTGGTTTAGCTTGTAAGTGCTGCATTTCATTAATTCCTGCATGTCGTCTATCACACGGTAGAGGATATTGGTCTGTGTCGTTACGGACACACTTGTTGTGCTGCGCACTAGCAGCGCATAAGCAGTGTATTGTAAGCGTAATGCATAATACGCCACGCAGCACATGCAACTGAATTTGTAAAACAGGCTTCATACTCAACTTAAATTTTGGTGTGTGGCCCAGGGTGCTGAACTTTGGGAACTATTTTTGGGCATTTTTATGGGCTTTGTGAACTTAAATTGGGCCAAGTTACAGGTTTTGGAGCTAAAAAATTATATATATATTTAGAAAAATTTGGGCCAAAGAGCTACAACTTCCTGAGTTTGAGGCTCAATGAACTGGAGCATGATGCAAATGTGGGTCTTAGGCCTCGTATCCATAGGCTGTTCCCTTGTGGCGTGTGCCCATGTTCCGTGTTTACTTTTTCCCATGTGACCTGCCACACAGACAACCTATGGATACGGCCACTAAGCAAAACAAAGGTTCGTTGTCTGTGTGGCAGGTCACATGGGAAAAAAGTAAACACGGAACAAGGGCACACGCCACAAGGGAACAGCCTATGGATACGAGGCCTTAAGGAACTGCCGGGACTCGGACCCTTGACCGTTGTTATGTCATCAAATCTGCATCGATTTTGACAAATGAGGTATCAAACTGTACAGAATAAATTTATCTGTACATGTAACATATGTTTGGTAGGCCTTGATTTAAGGCTCGCATCTTTGACTTATGGACCAAAATCAAATTGGATACTTTCTTTTTGGGATGGGGTTTATTTGGACATTCTGTCATATATGCACATTTAACTGATGCAGAAAGAGCACATACACCATTCTTGCGCTACCATGACAACAGCATCTTCTTCCCTAGAGACAATCCTCTAATAGATAAACTGACCGGTCTAAAAGCCCCACTTTGTCATGTAATTAAATAAATCTAAGTCAACAAAATATAGGGTAACTCCACATAGCACATGTAAGCTATGTAAGCTCAAACTGACCTCAATCCCATCAAATGGTGTGTATCTACCTTTAAATAGAGAAAAAAATAGCACAATTACCACTGAGCTTAAGGGTTCAAATTCCCTCAAGCTGATATGAAATAATATAGTCATTTCTGATGTCCAGCTTCTTAAACTCAAATATCAAAATTTTCAAGAGGCAAAATGCCATTATATTCTAATATAAATATACTCAGCAAACACAAAATATTTTCTAAAGCATTCGGGGAAAGGTTAGAAAACATTGCCAGAAGCCTTTATATGTCCAATTATATTAAGGGGTTTAAAAAATGTTTGGTAAATGTTTTTCAAAGTTGCTGCAAACATTCTAACATATTTATATTTAAGAGTTAGCAAAATATTTTTTCAACATTTACCAACAAATATTTGTCATTAACATTTTGAAAACATTTTAAAAATGAGGCATATGGATTACCGCTAGTCATACAGGGATGCGCCACTCAATTGGGTGGGGGTTCCAGGAAATCCTTCAACATGGGTCTAAATTTGAGGAAAAACCTTTAGACATTGGTCTATTTTGAAAAACAAATTTGTTCTATATGAGAAAAACACAATAATAAACTCACTAATGTTTAACCTAAAATCCTGTTTTTACATGCTACGTGCCAAATTTTGGTCATATAAATGACCATATATGTAATATCTGTAAAAATATGGACCCCGGTACCCCAGGTCAACATAAAAAGTGGTAACCATGTGTGTTCTTCCTTTTTTCAAAACCCCCCTTTTCACTGATTTTTCATTGATTTTACCCCCTTTTTTGCCAAATCACTGACAAAATCAGGGTAAAAAATACCCCCCCTTTTCAAGGTTTTCAATGAGAAGATTTCCAGACACCCCTTTTCAATGACTCCAAATATTTTAATATATTAAGTACAAAATGTGCAAGTATGAACATTACTTTGTGTCTGTTGTACTCCCAGATGATCCTGTGTTATTAACTGGGGTAATTACTAGGGCTCTCAACTAACGGGTAGTTGTGTACCCGGGTACCCGATTGAATTTTCGGGCGGGAATCCGGGTACCCAAAAATACGAAGAAAAAAAATTAAAAAAAAAATTTAAAAAAAATTTCAAAGTTTTCGGCGACTTTGGAGAACCACTGGACCTAGTCTCAAATGCTAAGATCATTAGGATCATTCACAGTTAATTTGAAAAAATATTACGAAAAATTACAGTTTGTTATTCTTAATATGTAAACCACACACTTATGCTTACCTCTTCATCTATCACATATTATAAATGCATTGGTTTTCCATGCATTTATAATATGTAATATATGAAGAGGTAAATATTAGTTTGTGGTTTGTATAGCAAGGTTAACAAACTGTAATTTTTTCGTAATTTTTTTTTCAAATTTTTTTCAAATTACCTGTATGTGATCCTAGCACTTCAGAATAGGTCCAGTGGTTCTCTAAAGTCGCCGAAAACTTTGAAAAACTTATTAATAAAAAAAAAAAAAAAAAAAAAATTTTTTTTATTTTTTTTAATTTATTTATTTATTTTTTTTTTTTTCCGGGTACTTTGACCCGTGAATTCGGACCCGGGTAGGCCAAGTACGGGCGGGAACTCGGGTACCCGGGAATTGGTGAGAGCCTTAGTAATTACAATGCCTGTATACTGATTTTAATTGAAAATGAACCAAAGAGGAACAATCCCTCGAAGTTTTGTGTACAGAGGTTCCTTTAAAGTATTGTGGTACCCAAGTTTTGACACAAGACCTCAGGCTACTTTGATTTATTTACTTCACGAACGAACGAACCGGCGCACGCCAAACTTCAAGTGCAACAGGGGAAGAGAAACAACGATACAAAATAAAACTTACATGCATCAGAATTTCGAACAGAATTAAAAACCAAGGAAAAATATCACTCGGTCGGTCATAGAATTCGCTCCAATCACTGCCAATGTTTCCCGCAATGTTTTCAATTCACCACATGGAAAAGTGTATACGGCAGCCAAAACGGTTACATCTGACACCATCGATGTTCGCGTCGCTCATTCAGCTCTCTTCAAAGCGTGCGGGAGCATCATTGCAACACCCACTAGACAACTATATCGGAAACCGCCGTGCCAATAGTAAAAAGCTGCCTTCTGACGCTCTCGCTGTGACGATTGAGGGCGGAATCAATGAAATGCCAGAGGATGGAGGCTGAAGACTCGGGCTGAAGACATCGATCGAACGAACCTGTGAAATACCTTTTTTTTTAAATTTCGCGGAGACAATGCTCAGAATACCCCCCTTTTTCGCGATTTCATGGGTCCGCGATTTCAGTCAACAAAATACCCCTGTTCCGCGAAATTTAGAACACACATGGTTACCACTTTTTATGTTGACCTGGGGTACCGGGATATGGACTTATTGATATGAACCCAAATCCTTAGATACTTTTTATGTTGACCTGGGGTACCGGGATATGGACTTATTGATATGAACCCAAATCCTTAGATATTGTTTACTAAAGGGCTTGGGATATATTGGGAGATATTTCATGTACTCCCCCCCTTCAAATTAAGGTAATAACAAGCACTGAACCCAGCACTTGTTCAGTGCCAAGAAGACCATGACCGGCCTTCTCTGACATGACAAAATCCCCCAGGTCTTTTCGCGCAAGCAAGCATGCTCGAAGCCATGGACTGGAACCCACACTGAACCTTGTATTAATAAGCTTTAAAATGTTTAATAGAAATCACACTTCCTTTACAACATGGAGGCTACATGGTGTGGAAAAAAGCGGGAAGCGGGAAAAAAGAAAAGGAGGATTGTTAAAATATTAACTCTCTCCACGCGGGTGTCGACCTCACACGACAAGTTTAAAAAATATTTAAAAAGTCAAAAATTTCAGAAATGTGAATTTTCCTGACCATATTTGGAATCAGCATGAAAAATGCAATAAAATGAGTACAAACAAGCCTACTATTGGTTCAGTGGTTCTTAAGATAGTTTTTGATATTTTGAGAAAATACCTGAAAACTTGGACTTTTTATGTTGAAGCCATGGCCAGCATGCAGAGCATTAACATGGATTGCATTCCAGCAGGGAAATCAAGGAAACAACTGCCCTCTGTAATATTTAACTGTTGATGGTTACAACAAAATAAAATAAAAGATAAATTATTAAATACCAGTTATCCCAGTGGAGCAATTCGTTCACACTAATTGTGAAATAATTCATAGGAGGAAAGGTACTTCTTTGACATGATATACTTCCCAAAATACAGACTGTCAAAATTGGGAGAGGAAAGTATTTTTCAGAAGTGATACCACACAAAACAAAAAATTGACAGGTATATTAATAATTTAATATCTAAAAAAGAAAAAGTACAATTACATTGTATGACATACGCCCATCTAAAGGTCGCATGACTTCCAACTTTTTCAGTCGTGAACTCTTTTCAGCATAAGATGGCACATGACCATGTTCTTTTTCCACATACGGTATATTATATTCACTTTTTATATCACAAAAGGTTATGTTGAAGTTGTAGTAACATTCACTATACTACAGCACATTTTCCAAAAGTTTTATACCAGTGACCTTTGTCTCCCCTAGGAACCTGTGTACTTTTCCAAAGTTGCTTTCTCTACTTTTGTAATAGTCAGCACCAAATACACACTTAAAACTACGGGGTCAAAAAATGACCCAAACGGGGTCATTTTTGACCCCAGCATAGTTATCAACTAAACACCATACCACTAACGGGGTCATTTTGACCCCATTGGTCGGGTCATTGCAATGACTACGTATTTGGGTCAAATAGTAACCCCATTGGGGTCAAAATATTACCACATTTCGGGTCAAATGAAATGACCCCTTCAAAAGGGTTGCCTTATTGGGTTACTTAATGACCTCATTTCGGGGTCAAATGAAATGACCCATTTGAAAGGGTTGTTTTATAGGGTTACTCAATAACCACATTTAGGGGTTGTTTGGATTTTTTTAGTAGGCCTATGGTCATGCTGGTCCCACCAGGACATAGGGCCTAAGTGTGTTTCTGTACAGAGAAAGCATTACATAAACAGCAAACTGCAAAATGCATCTGTGTATCACACTCACACACAGTCAGTCATCGCCTATGACAATTCACGTATTATAAGCTTACATGATATAAGCTTATAACAACTGCAGCCAAGACACCAGCCACGACAGCATGAAATTGGAATGAATCTGCGTGCATAGACAAGGGTCTGTGCATCCTTGCAGTCTCACTTTTCAACTAACTTTTCATATTCCATCATGCAGACAAGCACACACGACAATCCGCTGAGCTGCACAATCAGAACAAATATGGCGCTGATGTGACCACGTGAGCCGATGCACACCGTGTGTGCAAATAGTTCAAATGCAAGTCATTATAAAGTTGACAAATTGGGTAACTTCGGTCAAAAAATTAGTTTCATTTATTAATCAACAAACATTAATTGCAGCTCATGTTTAAACTCATTTATGAATTGAGATTTTCAAAGCGGAAGATTGAAACTGATATCAATGCGCGACGGTATCGGCAAAATGACCACTAAGTTTTTGACCACGTTCGTCGTGGCTAAAATGACCTCGTGAATGTGGTCAAATTAAAACAGTACAACCCCCTTGAAGGGTCAAAACAACCCCAAACGTGGTCAATTCAAAATGACCACGGAAAATATAACCCCATAGTTTTTAGTGTGTAGTCAAAACTATGACATATCTTTAGAGGTCTAAATGAAAGCTCACAAGTCACAATAATAAATTTTGTGCTCAAAATGCCAAAAATAAATATTTCAAGAAGGGGGCAACACTTCTCATAGGGGAAGCTGCCACCCCCCGCCCCCTTTTTTTTGTACCCCTGGCTACACCACTGTACTGTGCCTGTTATAATTAATTTTATTTTGGCTTATTTCCAACACTGCTGAGAACCATCCTGAAAACTGAAATGCCCCCTCTCTCTCCCAAAAAGTTTAATATCATTGTTAGGCCAAAGTAACAATGGTAATTCCGGGGTGGGGGGGTGTCTCAGTACAAATGACCATACGGGGACGTGCCGCAAATATGGGTAGCATTTTCGGCCTCTTTGAATATCAATGACCCCTTTTTCAAAGCCTATTTTGGTATATGAATGTGTCCTTTTTTCAAAATGTGCTCAATTTTTTTCGGAAAATATCCCAATTTTTCCTAAATCTAGCCAAAATTTTGGGGAAATTTGTAAAAACTAAGACAATTTGGGTTAAATTTGGCCGAAAATTTGACTTTTAGTATATCAATGGGTCCAAATTTCTTGAAATATTGGTATATTTATGGGTCCACTTTCAAATTCTAAGCGGCACGTCCCTACCAAAACCAAAATCATTGTTAGGCCAAAGTAACAATGGTAATTCAGTGTCTCAAAATATTTGTGAGAATTTGATCAAATTAAAAATAATCGGTAAGATTGTAGATCAAATTGTTTAGATCTAAACAAGACTCAATCTATAACAAGACAAAAATCTAAACAAGACTCAATCTATACCTGTATGGTAAGCCTACTCTCACAAAAAAACGGGGTTAATCTGCAATATCGTTGAACATACAATTATTCATATTAAAAGTGATAAAACAATACACAAATGTCATAGGATCATGCTAAACAAAGGTACAATGTCCACAATAAGATGATAGTACATGGACATCAACTGATAAGAAATAATCCGCTATTTATAGAAATATCTACTGTCCAGAAGCTGATGATATCAAAATTATATTGAAGTTATAAGAATATCAAAATTATGCCTAAATGTTATTTTTGTTATTACCCCCTGCCCTTTTATTAATTTTTTGTTGTTGTAAAATTCTTGTTTTTGATATTGTTGCCCATGCTGTTGCTGTTGTTGTTGCTATTACTGTTGTTCAAGCATTGTTGTCAAGTGTTTCAACCACAACAAATCATAGGCTTAGGAACCAAGGGTTGGGGGGCTCAGCCCCCTCAATAATTTTGGTGCGGGAGCTGGAATACCTTTCAGCCCCCCCCCCTATAATCCTAGGTGAAGTAAAAAAATTGTGATAAAATGGGTGTTTGTGACCTATATTTTGCAATAAATTTCTGACTCAAAGGGGGCAAACCCCCCTCGGGCACCCCCAGGGTGGCTCACAATTTGTTTTTCAGCCCCCCAAATGTTGATAATCTTCCTAAGCCAATGCAAATGAAGTGTTTCAAAGCAGTGTTTTCATAATGAAAGGTATTCTAAGGGCCACTACAGACTCCGAGTATTCAACATAGAATATTTGATGTAACATCTACGTTATTTAATCTAGTCCCATTCTATTTCCAGTTATGTTGTTAAGTTGTGACAAATGTTTGATGACATAAAATCGATAATATGCTACGTAGAATATCTGGTACAAATATATTATCGATTTTACGTCATCAAACATTGGTTACAACCAGGCCCGTACGCAGGATTTTTTGGGGGGTGCTGAAGTGGACTTTCTTCCCAAGGGGGGGGGGCGATTTTGTGAAAAGTGGACTTTTTCCCCAAATTTGGACCTTTTTGACGAAAAACACGAAAAAAACGGATTTTTTTTGGCTCGCTACGCTCACAAATTCAGACATTTTGGGACATTTTGTACACTTTGGTAAATTACGTACATACGGGCCTGGTTACAACTTAAACATTACTGGAAATAGAATGGGAATAGATTAAATAACGTAGATATGTTACATTGAATATTCTACATCGAATAAAAAGTCTGTATAGGACCTAAGACTTGATTGTTGGGAGTGGCCTTCTTTTCTTTGTTCTCTATCTTCATGTGTTTCTCACTTCTCTTTCAAAAAGGGCCAGCTTGCTTATTATGCTTTTTACCTGGCTTGACCATTTTGTTTGAGCCTGGTCCTATCAGGACCCAAGTGTGTCTCCACATGGAGTGACCATTTAAAAACAAACAATCAAACAAACAAACAAGCAACCAAACAAATAAACCACATTTCTTTTACCCCATGGCACTACCAGCCAAATTATCTGTATTAACCTGTTTAGGCCACTGGCGATCAATCTTGAGTTTCCCGTCAGATAATTTCTAAAAACAAGTGAGGTAACTTTTTCATTATTCATTATTCATTATTTTGGGGACTTTCATTATATGACCAAACACAAGTGTAAAATGCATTTTTATTTACCTCTCATGCAATCAAAGATGGATGCTTAGCCCAAGTGAGATTTAAAAGTATACTAAAAAGAGGCTGCAATGCAAGTTCGGTAGCAAAATGGATGTTTTGATTTTTTTATTAAAAATGCACAGATATTCATCATTTTTTGCAAATATTACCAGTTTTTATTGTTATTTTTGGAAAATCACAATAATGAATTCAAGTGCAGGTCAGAAAATGAAGTGAGGGCGGGTGACAGGAAACTCAATATCAACTTTCATTAGCCTAATGGATGTCAGTTTAAGAATCTACCCCACAAGGTCTGTGATTTTTTGTCCTGACTGGGAGAAAACAGGGAGGCAAAAACAAATGGGGTGTGGGGGATGTCCCCCTTGCCCACCATGGCAACCCACACTGGTAATGATTTAGAGAATAAATGATAGGAATTTTTATTTTGCCTATACTCTACCGTGTGATAGACGACAGGCAGGTCCAATATATTGAACCTGCCTCGTCTATCATAGGTAGAGGATAGGCAAAATTAAAATTCCTATCGTTTATTCTCATTCTTAGTCAGTTAAATATTATTTTAATAACTGTAAACAATGTTTTTAAAGCAAAAACTAAGTTACCGTCATAAAAACTCCCCTCATTATAAAATGAACAAACTTGTTTACAACTTCACATATTCTGTTGCGTGTATTGCTAGCGCGTTCGCGTATTCCGCACTAGTCTACACATCCATCGTGATACATACGCGCACCTCTACATCCGTGTTACGCATTATCAAGACACATGATGACGCGGGGTCGTCTACGGCCTGATAGACGGCACCCAAAATCATGCGATTGTCCAATCAGAAATGTGTCTACGAAATAGACCACTCCCACTGACTAAGAATGGACTTTATAGCACTCACAACTCATCTGTATAACCTGGTTCCACTCAAGTTTGGTAGAGACGTATGTGCATATTTTGTTGGCCACGGTAGTGAATCGTGTACATAAAGTTAATCGCACAGAGCATTCTCATGCGTACAAGGGTGGTCTGTCAGTACGCTTCCAGCGCAACCACAAAAAATCATTGACGTCACAACCAAACTTGAAGCAAATCAATGTATATGTTGATCCAGGAAGAATGGGCTATTCCATTTGAAATCCACACTACCCCTGTGGAAGATTTAGCTAAAGTCTTCCACAGGGGGAGTATGAGTTTCAAATAGAATAGACAGTTGGGTTGCTTCCACTTGAAATACTCACTCCAGTTGTGGAAGATATAGGTAAAACCATAATACAGGGGGAGTGTTGGTTTCAAACTGATTAACCCTGACCAATTACATTTGAAAAATATTATCCCCCTGTGGAAGATAGTTCCAAAATCTTCCACAGGGGTAGAGTGGATTTCAACTGGAATAGCCCAATGTACTCTCTACCCATACAGAGTGTAACATGACACAACAAATCCACATCTCAACACACTTAACATTTCCTCACTAAACAAGGGCATTTTAACCACTATTTATCTAACGACTTTTTTGTTATGTGCCAGGCTGATGGAAAAAGCGCATCATGTACCAAACGTGACATAGTTAACTAACGAGAACGTTGATAAAATCACAGCAGATTGTGTTCTCGGGAGAATAATAGAGGAATGTAAATTGGGAGTCGATTTGATGCATGCTTAGCAGTTCCGATTATATTAATATTGAACATGCTTAATAATATAAGGACGTTTAATGCTCTGTGTGCTAGCCATAGGTTGCAATGTAAAAAGTCCAAGTTTTGAAATATTTTCTCAAAATATCAAGAGCTATCTTAAGAACCACTGAACCAATACTAGGCTTGTTTGTACTCATTTTAATGCATTTTTTATGCTGATTCCAAATATGGTCATGTAAATGTGCAATTCTGTAATTTTTAACAAAATTTAAAAAAAAATTAAACTTGTTGTCTGCAGTCAACACCCCTCTAGATAGAGTTAAACCTGAGGGCAAAATGAAAAGGTGACTACACTAGATGGAGTTAGTACAGTATTTGATGTCTGTGTGCACTAAAGAAAGTCATGTAAGTCTACATAATAATAGAGGAGACATTTAACATGTTTTTAACATTAAATAATCACTAATACATTTGTACAAGAAAACAGGAAAAAATAGAGAAGTGAATGAAAGGTAAAAAGAATTAGATGTGCATTCTCAAGTTTGGCACTTTGGAACTTTTTAGGGAGAATGTGCCCCTAGAGTTCATGAGAGAGGGAGAGAGAACAAAGTTTGTACACTCTTTTTAATTACTATGCCTAGTTTTAATGGCATGAATTATAATGCTTAAGGTTTGACGCTATTTTAAAGTGTTGCGATTTGGTAGTTCACAGCATCTTGCAAATGGTAGTCAGCTTTGGCAAAAATCGCATTGCTCATAGCGAGTGTGTAGAAGAATTCAAATATCACATATATACTTTTGTAGGTCCTGTGGTTCTTGAGTTATGTTGTAGGAGAGCTGAAACACCTGCAACACTTACATAAACGTACATAACTCATTAACAACGATAAATCAAGCAAGGTTTGAAAGTATATGGTTTGTAGAATGAACTTTTGCAAAACATCAAAGTGTTATTTTTCAATAATATATTGATTTACAAAATGAAAATCGATATTTTTTGGCTGCTTCGACCAACAGTACCTGGATAGATTTTACAATAAGTTACGCCAATGCACAAGCTTTGCTTTAATCCGTGAATATATGCACCATTCTCAAAATAATCACAGGGCACATGACAAGAGTGGCATAACAAATCTTAAATTGCACCGATTTTATCTTTTTGAAAAATAAAACAACAGTACATCAAATTGTTTCAAGGGGTACTGCATGATTCACAACCTTAAGGTTGAGATTTTTATACCATCAGAAAACTAGGACTATAATGTCTGTGTGCAAAACCTTTTTTGTAAATTCAGTCATTTGACAAAGACATTGTCCATTGGGCTGTCAACAGCCTGGAATTACAACACAGTTGCCTATGGAGCACTGCACTATAATACATATGTATGCGTAACTTACAAATTGTCCAAATCAACAGAAATTTTGGAAATAAGCATTTTGGTGGATATCTGTTGAACCATACTACAAAAAGAGGATGTTAAAATCGCAAAATCGCAAATAAAACATCATGAGCCCTGCTGGTAATGCCATTACAGTATCTTTATGATACTACATCAGATATGGTTCACAGGTCTAACGTAATATCTTCCAATCTTCCAATATTCTTCGTATACATGTGACTGTACGAACAGCATGAAAACAGACTATGGTATGAAATTGAAATTATATACAGTGTGCAAGGATGAAAGCATTTGGTTGTCACAATTTGTTAGACCAACACTGTGATAAGCATTATTATCAAAGCTACTAGAGCCACTTCTAGTTGCAGGAAAAGGCACATAAAATCCTATATGTGATGTAATCTAAGGCTCCCACAAATACCAGGCAGCAGGGACGTAGCAAACTTTCTTGGTCAGGGAGGGGGCAAAATACAATTTCAGGGGCACAGCTGGAAAAAAAATTACAGTTGCATCATGCAATTCATATACTGGTTTTGTTTTTTAGAGACTGTACATGTCTTTGAGCCTCAAAAAAAAGGCTTTATTGAATAATGTGTGTGCATAGCATGCACTAATTTTGAATTTGACACTATTCTCGCTTTATTGTGACAATGTGCATGCACAGAGACACAGCACACAAACATTTTGTATTTTACACTATTTTGGCCCATGATTGGGGTGAATTTTGATGGAAAAGAGGCTCCTTGCCCCTTTTCTTATCCTTTGCCGCCAGATTTTCTCTTTAATTTGCTGTCAGAGGGTCACTTTTTTCTTTCATTTTTTGTCAGGGAGGGGGGCAGTCTGTACAAGTTGAAGCATGTATGTTAACAAGAAAGTTTATTAGTGTATTAAGCAGATTTCATGGACGAACAAAACTCAAATTTATCCCAATATTTGTGGAAGCAAGGCTCAACTCCAATGAGTTGGACCTCTCTACCAATTTTGACACTTTGAAAGTCTGGATTTCCACAATCATAACTGGTCAAAAAGTCTGGAAATCTAAACTCCTCTATATAGGGGGTGAGTACAGGGGCTTAGCAAGAGCCTTGGGGCCTATGGACAAGGAGCAGTGCAGGGTCCTTTTAACATCTCCTATCCCTTATTTCATTTTTCCTTTTGCTTGGGGTCCCTCAGGGCCCCTGGACTTCATCCAACCTGTCCTCCCCACTTGCTACGCCCCTGGATGAGCATCTGTTTTCTGGAATAGCCCAATCAATACTTATAAAAAATAAGCAGTGTGATGACGTTTCCCAAGGAATAGTAGCAAAATTAATGTGAACAACTATAGATACTGTATAGCGGAAAATTTTCACAAGGTTTTAATTAATTAATTGAACCGCAAATTTAAAATATTTCTTACTCATAGGCTTTAATATGTTACTTCGTAATCACGAATCATAATTACTACAAAACTTTTCCGAATAGTTCAAATCGCGAAAAATTAAAACCATAAAAATATCACCGTTTACATAAACTGGGAAGGCCTTTACAAGTGCCAATCTTCACTACACATACAGGATTTGCAGTTTATGCCTTTATTGAATTTTGATGGTTAGAGCAAAACCAATTGAATATCAAGTTATAGACCTGCAGTGGTTTGGGGCTAGGGAAGGGTAAATTGTCTTGTATATGATCCAGATACAAGATACATTGGGCTGTTCCATTTAATGCTCTGCGTGCTATCCATGTGTTTCAATGGAAAAAGTTTAAATTTTGAAATATTTTCTCAAAATATCAAGAGCTATCTTAAGAACTACTCAACCAATACTAGGCTTGTTTGTACTTATTTTAATGCAATTTTCATGCTGATTCCAAATATGGTCACAAAAATTTACATTTCTGAAATTTTTGAATTTTAAAAAAATTTTGAAACATGTCGTCTGCAGTCGACACCAGCGTGAAGAGTTAAAATCCATACTCACCTCGTGGACATATCTTCTACCGGAGGGGGTATGAATTCCAAATGGAAGGAACACATTTGGCAGCTCCATTTGAATTTCATACACCCTCTGACAATTATTCAATCTGAATCTTCCACAGAGGGAGGATGAGTTTGTTTCAAATGGAGTTGGTTAATGTGCATAATCCCCCTGTAACAGACAGAATAGCCCATTTACATTCACAAATATGCCATGCCATGCCAGGGCTGCCATGACAATTTTTTTGACAGTGGAGAGGGGAGATTTTGTATGGGGATTTTGGTCTGGGTTTTCATCTCACACATAATAATGTAATACTAGTGCAGTAAAAATAGGACTCTGTATGAAATGCACAACTTGCGACTACAATGAGGGTATTAAATTTGATGTAGGCTATACAGGGTGTATCAAAATGTTTGGTACCCATCAGTTTTGGTGTTCATTGACAAGCTGGCTTCTTCAATATGCAATATTTGATCCCCTTGAAATGTCCAGGATTTATTGTTTAATGACCTTTAATAACATCCATTTATAAATAAGGTAGCTCCTGGGTTGTATTTTGTTCTGGTAGCCCTGTCCATAATCACTGGAAACTGATGGGTACCAATCATTTTGATACACCCTGTATCTCGCTATTAAATACATGTATGGCTGGATGACACAGACAAGAAAAAATGGCTAGGGTTCGGCAGTGGTGTAGCATCATAGGGGCACAGGGGCGAGGGGTGGCACGTGCCCCCCAATCTATCTCAAATTTTAAAAAATCCCATAGGAAAATGGCCGAAAAACGGCTTGTGCCCCCCCAATCATGGTTGGTGCCCCCAATATGATGACCCATGCTACACCACTGGGGTTCGCAACTTGAGCTGCACCCCCTCCCCCATCAAAGAATAATTCAAATATAGGGATGTGCAGCAGACTTTAGTGCATTGTCAGGCTCCTGGGTTTGTGTTTAGATTTGAGTCACAAATGTCAGAAAACCAGTTTAGAGCACATGGGTGTAGCAAGCGGGTGGACAGGGTGGACAAAGTCCAGGGGCCCGAGTGTTCAGGGGCCTTAACAAAAGTGAAAATGAAATTAAAAAATATATAACT
Source organism: Amphiura filiformis (assembly GCF_039555335.1). Taxonomy (NCBI): domain Eukaryota; kingdom Metazoa; phylum Echinodermata; class Ophiuroidea; order Amphilepidida; family Amphiuridae; genus Amphiura; species Amphiura filiformis. The sequence continues at coordinate 5,508,231 of NC_092646.1, forward strand.
TTATAAAGGTGATGTTAAAAGGGCCCAGCACTGCTTCTTGTCTATGGGCCCCTGGAGCTCTTCCTGTGCCCCTGTTAGAGCAAAATTCAAAATTTGAAAAGGACCCACAATATGAATATTAATGCAGGTCTTACAAGGAGTGTCACCCCCTGGTGGGAAATTATTTTTCTTGTATTGTTTACTTTTTTCTCTTTATTTGACACCACTTGGGAGGGTCATACCTTATTGGCATTTAGAGATATAAAAAAGACCCAAAATAGGAATTTTGACCCGGGCCTTTTGAGGAGTGTCACCCCCAGAGCGGAAAATAATAATTTTAATACATTCTTTGCTAGCTTCTTTCTTTTTCATTTGACACTACTGGGGGAGGGTCATACCTTCATGGCATTTGGAGATATATCCATTTCAGACCAAAGGTGGGTCAGTAAGTAAGTTAGTAATTAAGTAACACTAATATAAGCTGATCCATTTCATGGTTCAGCAAAAAGGGTTATTGCTTCCTTAAAAGATGAAAGTCAATCACACTTTTATAGTTGGATATGATATGACCTTTTTCAACTGCATTCATAAGTAGTTGCCTAGGCAACTAGATCGTTTATATATTTTTGTTCAGTTTAAGTATAAATTCCCAATACTGAAAGAAAACACAGTCTGTGAAATGAAAACACAGTGTTGACCATTGTGGTGTGAATTTATCATGCTTGCTTAAACTTAATATAGGCCTAGCACAATACAATATAAAACTTGGCCTGCATGCCATTAATTTTCATGGTGCCATATTTTATTTTGCCAATAAAAATAATTGCCAGTATTTTAATAGGGACTTCATTTTGAATCAACAATTTCAACTCTAACCCCAACACTTCCAGGGTTTGTTGTTGTTGTTCTTGTTGTCCCCCACCCCGGCCCCCACCCAGCTAAAGGGAAGGCATAGTATGATGAAAGAAAAAAAAAATTTTTAAAGGGGCCGTGCAATAAGTATGAGCCCGGGAGATAAAATTCCAAATGGTGTACCAAAAATTGCTTGCCCCCTTTTTGCACATGCCTAATTTTTTGGTTCCTAATATGCAACTTTACTCGCTTCAGATATGTAATGCGAATGTAAAATTTTTTTGCTTTGCATATATACATGTATTTGAACTTGTTTCTGTTCTGTTTTACAAAGCCTTTTTAGTTTCTAGAGCATGTTATTCAAGTGCCTTGAAAATGTGTGCAAACAATCGCTTGCCCTTTTTAAGATTGCCAACCCCACCCCCTTTTACCCTCTCCTAGGACTCATAATTATTGGACAGCCCCTTATGAATCAGTGTGAACATAGGACCCACTTCAATTTTATCTGAGATCAATGACATGATATCACTACATGGTCAAATTTTGACAGCAATCACATCCTCATTTCTAATGCCAAAGTTCAATACCCTACAATTACTAGTCATATCTGTAATACTGACCTCATCTTGGACAGGATGAGTTTATCATTCTGCCAACGTGTAAAGTAAATCCACAAAAATAATATTGTAACTTGTCACAAAATCACTTCAAATATTGAAATGCATATAAACTCAATTTTCCCAGGAAAATTTGTGGTAATTTTTTTCAGGGCCCCCCTTAGGAGGGTTAAAAAATTTAAGGGCCCCTTTTTGCATCAGGCCCCCCTAACAAGTGTTTGTGAACGGTCACTAACATTAGGACTAAGCAATTATCAACTTCTTTAATTTTTTAATAATAAAGCAGACTTTGACATAAGTGAGATCCCTATCCCTATGTCTTTGTATCAGACTTTGGTCATGCAAAGTATATGGTATAGGCCTAGGTCATATAATTATAAAGTTTGGAATGACTAGAGGACATGGGTCACATGACCCAGATGACCTGATAAAAAACAAAAGACATAAACTTAGCAGCTTCATACAAATTACAGTGAATTTTAAATGGAGATACCTGAATGGCTCCATCCAGTTGAAATCCACACTCCCCCTGTGGAAGATTTTTGAAATATCTTCCACAGGGGGAATATGTTTTTCAAATGTAATTGGTCAAGGTTAATCATTTTGAAACCCATACTCCCCCTGTATTATGGCTTTACCTAAATCTTCCACAGCTGGAGTGAGTATTTTAAATGGAAGTTACCCAATTGTCTTTTCTATTCAATACTTATACTCCCGCTAGGATGACTTTAGCTAAATTTTCCACAGGGGTAGTATGGATGTTAAATGGAATAGCCCAATTTTGACAACTACCTGTGTGGGATATTAAGGTATGTATAAGATCATGTCTTCCATAGGGGGTGTATGGATTTCGACTGGAATTGCCCATTCCTCATGTCAAAAGGATAAACTAATTCTCAGAATGTTTACAGACGTCAGACCTATGTTTAAATCTAAACAGGATGTATGGCCTAACTCTTGTATGGCCTATACAAGTTTATTTTACTATTCATCCATTGATACCACATTGCACACTGTTGTACACAATAATATCCTGTCAGGAATGTCTTTTAAAGGTGGACGGTGTCTGCTACCTTACATTGTGACCCATCACCTACTAAAACATAATGTCTGCAGTGGCGTGGGGGTCGGGGGAGCAAGGGGCAAATGCTCCCAAATATATTTCTTTCCACCAGTACCCCCCACATTTGAGGCAAAACCCCCCAACATTGAGTAAATTTCCACTTTTTGCAGCAATTTGTCGATTTTGCCCCACTCCCGAAATTCACTTTGCCCCCCCCCCCATGCCCCCGAAAAAAATTCCTGGTGCCGCCATTGAATGTCAGTCAGTCAGGATTTTTTTTATCCATAAATCCATAATTGTAACTTGCCAAAAAAATCACTTACAATGTAGGTACAAATCAAATTGAACCAGACCAAGACTTGAGCAGCCCATTCAGTCTCAATGCCCTAAAATATCACCCAAAGCTTGAAAAATCTGACAAAAATTTGATGATTTTTTTTGGAAACATATTTAAAAATTTTCTAATATTTTCAGTCAAAATCAATTAATTTTGGCCCAAAAAATATTGGTTGGGCCTGTAAAACAGGGTGGGTTTTTTGGTGCCTTATGCCTATATGACTATTAGGCCAAACCAAAAAAGGTTTGTCTCAAAGCTTGCACGGCATTTGCAAAATCGCAAGATTTGAAAAAAAGAAATGCGGAAAGTTTTTTATTTACAAAATGGGGTTTTTCAGTTTTTCTGGGAAAATTCGGCGAAAATCAGACTTTTTTTCTCAAAATAGTAATACCATAAAAATACAAAGTCTGGATTTTTTTTTTTTTAAATCGCATTTTGCATTTGTTTTCAAACCACTTGTGAGATTTGAGACAAACCTTTATTTCTTTTTTGCCTTATCATGATTCTGTGCAGTGCACCCATATAAATCAGAATCTCTTACGAAAATGTACTTTTATGTGATTGGAATTTGCAGTCAGAGTTCAGTCAAATAAACAGGGCACATAGTTCAGCTAATGGGATGTCTGGCTGGCACCACTCTGTACAGGTATGGTATGGGGTGAGTGAAAGAAGCTTGCTAGACTCAACATGGATGCTTCCTATTTACCCACATCAACCCCAGGCGGCGAATGGCATGATAGAGCCGGCAACTTGTGAAACCGTCCTGCCGTATGGCATTTTCCATACTCTGTCAGTTTTGTGGGGTTCATTATCGAAGCCAACGGTTTTAGCTTGTATTTATATTATTTATTAACATAGGCCTATTTGTTTGTGATATTTCAAGCGTTTTAAAATTTCAAAATAATCCCATTCAATTACACGGTTGACGATGAAAATTTACTGAACTTAGAGAATGCACGGCGACCACCACCTGATCAACCCTATGGGATCCAACATTTAATATGTCTGTGACCAGCCTACACAAAAGGAGCACAAAGTCACCAGGGTGTATTATATGGAGGATAAAATTATTCATATTTTCAGACACCAAGCAAATATGGAAACAGTAACATTATATTCAGACAAACTTTAAAGTGGGTGTATTTATTCCACTGAACTGCTGAACAAAGGGCTGTTGTAACTTCAAGTATAAATTGGGGCAGCCAAAATCAAATTTTGGGTCACCTTTAGGGTTAATATAATAATATATATGACATTACATACAAATAACTACAAAATTGATCACATATTGTAGAGGCCATAGCCACTATTAACTATTGCACACCACTTGCTACAGCCCTGACTGAAAAAGGATAATTTCAGTTTATATAATTGTATTATAACATTAAAGGAGGATTTCGTGATCCTAACATCCTCTTTTTATGACATTTTTCAGTAGACATTCACGAAAAAAGCTTATTCCCAAAATGTTAGTTGATTCCGATTTTGCGTTTGCGAGTTATGCATGATTATGTGTATTACACTGCTCCATAGACCACTGTTGTAATTTCGTTCTGGTATACCAGAACGAAATTCAAATTTCACAATATCTTTGCTAAACGAATTAATCTGCAAGAAATTTTTTGTACGTAAACATTATGTAGCCAGAGGTTTCCAGTGATATAAAAATCTCAACTTTTATGGAGAAAAGTGGGGGATGAGGCTGTGGATCACAAAATGCCCTTTCAACATTTAATCTCGCTTTCGCTGCAGCAGTCACAAATTACATTCAAACTTCGGTATTTCTTTAATGCCAGCCAAACCTCCACTCCTTAAAAATGATATGCTTCCATGAAGATGGTTAGATGGGATTTGAAATTTGACATTTTGATAGGCCTACCCTTTTTAGAATTTTCAGTGGAATTTTAATGCCCTTAATTTGGGATTTCAATAAGTGCAGTAAAGGTGACACCTTTTCCAGGAATCAGTGAAAGATAATGCATTCACCAGAATGCAAAATGGATAAGGATGGATCTCTTCCTAGAACTGTTGAACGTGCCAAATCATTTGGTAGCATTGATACTCCTGAGTAACAGGCACTGATAAGGCCAAAAAGAAAATAGGGTATCATGTCCCCCGCGCGCATTAGATTTCTGATGGAGAAAACGTTCAAAAATAAAATTTTATTTCACAAGAAATTGTATTGGCAAAAGGTTTCAAAGGGGTAAACCCCGTGAACACCTTATTTATTGATAAAATATAAAATAAAAACTGGGACATTATGAGACAAATCTTTTTTTTGTGGCCTAAGTAGAATGGGGTTTTGGGCAACACAGATAAGTATTGAAATTAATGGTCTTTTGGTGAAAATGTGTCTATTATTTTTTTTTCTTTTAAAATAATGTTGCTTGAGGGTGAATATTTTCCAGATTTGTTGTGACAAGTGAAACGAAGGGTACTTTGAAGTTACCTACATGCAAGGCTGTCAATCGGGGGTAGACTGACTGACCCCCTACATTTTTTACAAATGTTTTGTTCTTTTCAGTCACTTTTTGACTATAAAAGGCTAATCCCGCCAATTATGAAAAAGATTGATGTTAACGTCTACATGTGAAGTGTCTAGTATACTTACTCTATTTGTCCGATTCAAACCTTTTTATCAAATCTCTTACTTGGCCATGTAGCACATTTTGAGCTGGGTGTTTTATCATATTGAGTGCCCAATAAATAATTTTGCATTCAGTTACAACTATCTGGTAAAAATGTAGGTCTACGTGTACATAGTGATATTATAATCAAAGATCTCTATACATACAGAAATGTCAGATCATATAGTTGATGGTTGATGGTTGATGGTATTACTATACCTAAGCATAGGGAAAATGCACTATTTTTTAGAGCAAAATGCGCGCACCAGTTTTCGAAAATGCGCAATTTGGGCTTTTTTTTCCAAATTGTGTAAATTTTCTCTCCAAAAAGTTCGGATTTGCAATATTCACAACATTTTTTTTTATTTTACTTTTGTTCTTCTGTAATTTCTTGCAATTTTTTGTGACAGCCTATTTTCTACATGGATTGTGTTGCAGATCATTATGGATTCTTTGATATTAGTTAAAACTTCCAAGTTTTTTGAAAATGAGTATGAAACATTGTTATTTTGAGAAAATCTTAAGATTTGCGGTCGGATCTAAAATGCATGATTATACCCAAAATGCGCAAATTTCTGCACCTTTTGCGCATCGCGCATTTCCCCTGGCCCTTAACTATACCATGTCCTATAGCCAATATTCACTTCAATTAAATTTTGTGAACCTCCTATATTCAGGCTCAATTACAATTTATCTAAAATACTTCCCAAATTAAGCTGTTTTTATAGTGTACTGCATTAGTGCTTTGGCTGCAAGCTATCTCTCTATTTGGGCTATTCCATTTGAAATCCATACACCCCATGGAAGATATGACCTTAAAGGTCCATTCAGTGATTTGCTCATCCAGTCGATCGCAAAATCATCAAAATTCAGATTTTGGTACCTTTGTCATAAATATGTAAACATAGCCTGCTAGTGGTTCAGCCGAAAGCTGTGTATTTAAGACAAAAATAAGGAATCTGTAATTTAGATACTGACAGTGTCTAAATTAGCTACATGTATTCGAATGGGGCTTCAACTTCGTTAATACTGTTGTTTTCTTTGTTTTTTGCCAAATTTTTCATTTCAAAAATACCAAATGGCAATTTAATGACTTATCTTCACTTTTAAGCAATTTATAAACAATTTTAATTTTTTTACACTTTCGCTGGGATCACTGAATGCGTCTTTAATATTCCACACAGTGTGAATTTCAAATGGGGCTACCCTAATGGGTGACTCTATATGAAATCTACACCCTGTGTGTGGGAGATTAAGGTGATGTTTTAAACAGGGGGTGTATGTATTTCAACTGGAATAGCCTAATACGTCTATTTTGACTATACCCCATCTCATCGCAAGGAAGCAAATAATTAGATTTCCGTTTTAAGTATGCCAATTCTATTCTTTCAGCGATATTAATATCTTTCCATCCAGATTTTACCTTTTTTTCTTCCTAAAACAAAAATAGCCTGAGACAATAACTTATAAATCCTACAGGTAAACTACCAATCAAGTCGTGTTCACATTTTGAGTTACACCCGGCGTAAACTTACACTAACATTGATAAAAATTTCACAAATATTTTCGCTACTCCTAACGCGTGTCCACACCTAGCCTACTCCTAGCACTACACCGACCAGTTCCACCAAACATTCACTTCTAGTCGGCGTAAACATCGGCTACCACTTCCGGCGTTTCCGTGACCTTTTTCAACCATGCAATATGTAATGTCTTAGTTCCAACCAACAAAAGGTCTTACTTACACCGGGTGCTAGGAGTAGCAGCGTTCACATTGCAACTTACGCCTGGCGGAGGTTACACACAGCTCGCTACTCCCTACTTTTGTCAGGAGTAAATCGTCGGACGTACGCCTGGCGGAACTTACGCTGACCATCGTTCACACTGCCACTACTCCTAGCAACTCCTAACGCCGACCAAGTGCCGCCGGGCGTACGTCCGACAATGTGAACACAACTTCAGTAATATAGTGTACAATCAGCCCTTAGACATGGTACTAAAACACATTAAATACCATCTTTTATCGCCACGACACTCCAGCATTAAAAACAGGCCACAAAGTGAAATCAAACCACTTGCACCATTTTAAAATAAATTGCATTTGATTTCCTATAGCTTTTTATATCACTTTCTTCCACTCTGCTCAGGAAATAAAACCGGTTCTAAATCGCAGCTTCACCGTGAGCTAACGACATGTGAATAAGAGAGAGAGAGAGCAAACTGGGCTATTCCAGTCAAGGCATATTATAACCAGGCCCGTACGCAGGATTTTTTTGGGGGGTGCAGATTTTGAAAAAGTGGACTTTTTTTCCAAGGGGGGTGTGATTTTGTGAAAAGTGGACTTTCTTCCCCAAATTTGGACCTTTTTTGACCAAAAAAGCGTAAAAAACCTGATTTTTTTGCTTCCTACGCTCGCAAATTCTGATATTTTGGGACTTTTGGTATACTTTTGCAAATTTGGGGAGGTGCGGTCGCACCCCCCTGCATACGGGCCTGATTATAACTGGTATCCCATCGCATTTTGCTATAAAATCTAGCTAAATTGCTATGCAATCACACAAACATTATGTGACGTGTCATGTCAAAAGGAGACACTTTTTTGCAGGATCGTAAATGGAGAAATAGCCAAATATCTGCCCGGGGGTGATTTTTTCACAATTTGGGTTTGTTGCGAATTTGTGATATTATTAATGTTAAAAATATTGTCTGATAGTTTCAGACCGGAATATAACTGGCATCTTGTATTTGTTGAGACATTTTCAAGGTAAATCCTACTCTCAACATTGTCAATAATATTTTTAAAGGCCGATATCTCAATTTCCAATTTTATAATACCACAACTTACGAACTCAATATCTTCGCTTAGGAATGTCCGATTTAATGGGGGAAAACGGCGTTATGTAAAAAAATCTAAATTGATAACCTGCCCAAAAGTGTCTCCTTTTGACATGACACGTCACATACAGGCTGAGTCAAAAAGAAGTAAACTCATGTTTGAGGGGCTGTAACTCGAGATCTGTAAGGAATCTGCTAAAAATGAAAATATAACTGGAAAGAGCAAATTCTACACGTCTAAATGAAAAAAAGAATGGTTGCAATTGCTCACAGCAAACTCAAGTTATACTCATTTGAATACAACCACCTATTTGTGTAGCTACACACGGTTTCACTTCCCAAGTAGGGGCCTACCTATTATATTGATTGGTAAGGCGCGATATTCAAATGCAAATAAAGTTTTGTGGCAGGTGTGGTTTCGATCAATAATTCCTACATGTTAAAGGCTCTTTTCAATATGAATTTTACCTCATTACACTACAATATAATAAAACGGGCCAAATGACAACATGGCACTACAATTTACCGCACGGGAGCGCACGTTTCTGTCGACGAAGTATCATGAAACTATTAAAGAGTCCCACTGAAGTTCAGCGTCTTTTTCGTCTCCAATTTCCTACAGCTAACCGGGTTTCATGTAAGGGAGCAGTATATAAGAATTTGAATAAGCTCAATGTACATGGGACACTAAGGAACAGACAGCTGGAAGCTTCAGGCAGACCACGAACTGCTAGATCACAAGTGAACATTGCTAGAGTTAGACATGCGTTACAACACGCAAGACCAAAGATCAGAGCAATCCTTTACCCAACATTCCCCAATCAAGCTTCTGCCGGATCGTCCGTAAAGACTTGCATTGGTATCCCTACAAACTATAGTACCGTCATGGACTTTGTTGAATATTAATTAAAAGCAAATTTGTTGTCTTTTCAACAATAAATCCTGTTAGCACTTTGCTGATTCGTCGAAAATGAAATGGATGAAAATCAATCAGCCGTGTGTAGCTACAAAAATGGGTGGTTGTATTCAAATGAGTATAACTTTAGTTTACTGTGAGCAATTGCAACAATTCTTTTTTATATTTAGACGTGTAGAATTTGCTCTTCCAGTGAAATTTATATTTTTAGCAAATTCCTTGCAGATCTCGAGTTACAGCCCCTCAAACATGAGTTTACTTCTTTTTGACTCAGCCTGTATGTCATTGCTATACATAATTATTGCTATACAAATGAAACTTTGTCACAATTTTGCTATGCTATGCATTCTATATCAATTTACACAATGTTATGAGTCTTATTTGTTCCGCCAGTTTTAAGCCAATCAAACTTTATGCACTGTTTGACCATGTTGACAGACCTTGCAGCAACTCACCAAGAGAGACAGAGAGAGAGAGTGTGTGAGAGAGAGACAGAGAGAGAGGGAACCACTGCCATGCACTTTGTTTTTTGACAGTCCTGTCAGCAACTTACCTATCTACTGTCAAAGACCCTTTATTTTTAGGATCTTTGCTACTATATAGCTTGGACATCTGATACTCAAAAACACTTTACACAGTGACAGTAAGAGTGAAAACAAGCAAACATTGAGACACATTGTTGGCTCTTTATATCCACTTTATCACTCAAAATACATTACAGGGATTGCGCACTCTGTGTAATGTTTAGTATAACAAATTAGACAATTTGTAAAGTTTCAAAATCTGACAGTGTTAATCGGAGTTAGATGGCAGGAGCCACACTTTTCCACTTTTAGCCATTTTGTGATCCACAGCGTCATCCCCCATTTTTTCCCAAAAAAAGTTGAGATTTATATACCAATGGAAACGTCTGGCTACATAATGTTTATGAACAAAAACTTTCTTGCTATAATCTACAAAAAAAGTCTTGGAACGCTTGCGTATAAATAACAAAAAACTGTCACCCCCTCTCCCCCGTGCAATGTTGAGAAATGCCAATGTCTTCAGCGGTTCCCCAATGTGTTCCAACATTGCTTGTTGGGGAGAGGGGAAGGGTAAATCATTGTTGTAGATGTCATGTTTCTTCCCAAACACAATATAGGTCATTTCCATGAACATAAGAAATTCTGCACGGAATTTCGACAGAGTGTGCCAAGCGTTCCAACGACTTTTTTCGTTGATTGTAGGATCACACAATACTCCTTTAACTAAAAAACTGCAGTGCACTTAATTTCAGGCATTTTCTCCCTCCCGACAAAATCCATGCACTGTGGAGTGGATATGACACAAAATCTCAGGATATCCTTTATAGAACCCATACTATTCCTCCCTGGTCAATTCCTCTTGTGTGTCAGCTGTATTTGTCTCAATATCCGAGTGCAAACACTGCTCAGTCATGCTCCCCTCCAACCTGTTTATATCAAAGCAAAGATTCTGGAGTCTCTACAGTATGCCTTTAATTTTGCCACCCTTACAAGACCCTGTTCGACAGGCCTGACCAACCCAGATTTTGGGGACTTTTTTTTACCAGTGAAATTAAAAGCAGCCATTTTTTGGCCAAAAGTGGATTGATTTACCTTTTCCTCACCTTGTACAAAATTTGAAGAAAAAGGCAACACATTAATAAATCAGCCTTGCCTTGGCAATAAAATTGCCTACACTGGGATGTCATGTCATTTTGAGTAAATATTTTGAGGTGAATTTCCTGAACCAAATGGGTCATAATATTGAATGTTTGGAGTTATATGCCAGTACATTCACCTAGCTATGGCAGTACTAGTGCTAACACTAGGAGCCACAACATGCTCATCTATCAAGGCACAGTTTTTTAACCCCAACGCATTTGTACATTCATTGAATGACCTTTGGGTACAAAAACTCATACTCTCCAACTTGAGATCAAATTTTGCATTATGATTATGTAATTGAGGTTATTGGACTATGCCATTGAGATGAGGCTCTTGTGGTCCATAGTGTATAGCACTGACTCTACTCTTGCCAAGATGGTAACAGAACTCTCAAGGATCAGTGTGTTTGAGAAATGCACTATAGTAAATCTCAATTCAAGCCTGTAATTTTCAAGTTTTACAATGCGATGACGTCAGCTCTGGATTTACAATTGGAAGATGCAGTTGCGGCACCAGGAGGTGGGGGTGCATTGGGTGACAAAGTGAATTTCAGGGGGGGGGGAAATCGACAAATTTTTCGCAAAATTGTCTCAATAAGTGGAAATTAATGTAATTTTGGGGGTTTTGCTTCAAAAGTGGGGGGCAAACTGAGGGGGCAAGAAAAATATTTGGGAGGGGGTGTCAAATGCCCCCCGGCCACTGGGAAGCTGGCCATATGGTGACCCATTAAAGTTGGCGCACCAATGCTTTATTAAACCAATGTCATATTTTAAGCTCAGCACTTGAGAATCGCAAAATGTATCATTCGGGTAGCACTCGGGGAAATCAAGAAATCACAACAATTTCTTGGGGATAAACTTAGGGATTGGAATTCTCGAAAACCGTTCACAGGGCAGATTTCCCCAAGTTTTGCTCTGTGTGAATGCACCTTATGAGTGAGATGTTGGGAAATATCATTATGGATAGTGCAAGAAAGCCCTATCTGCAATAGCTGCCAGATATAGAATGTAGAAATTGTCAAATGTCTATAGGGCAGCTATTGCAGATAGGGCCTTCTTGGCTCTAAGCTCTGAATGTGAGATACAGCTAAAACAAGCATGTGGTTTCCTTTGTTTTGTGAAAAACATAATAACTGGTAAAATCTCTGAAACTATATGACCCCATTTGTATGGTTTTGAATGTTAATGTCAGTGTTTGCAATGTGCATAAATCAAACATGCTGAAATGGCAAATCTGAAGTTTTACATGCAGACTCAGGGAAGCACTCTACCCAAAGACCCTGCTTTACCATACTACTCCTAGCGCTACCCAGGTGCGACCAATTGTTTTCAAAATACTGCACTCCTTAAACAAGTTTCAATCTTTTCGCCCAAAACGACTCCTAAAACAAGGATTTCGCACCAAATGTAACCCCCAAAAGATTTGAACCAAAATGAACCTATATAACAGGTTTGCACGTTCAACTAGCTTGAAAAACGCCCATTTTCTCACAAATGTATGTTTCATTCCACAATTTCCACATTCTTTCACATAAAACATCACTTTTTACAAGTTTTTTTCCCACATGTGTACACCAATATAGCTGAGTGAGTGGTCCCCGGGAGACGACATCCTATTTATTTTGCTGGATTGCATATTATCACATCATAATTCACATTTTATCAATATTATTTTATAATGCTGTCAACTAGGCCTAAATAGCTTTCTTAAATTACTAAAAAATGGCTTATGATATGTTATGTCTAGCAAGAAAATAAAAACTTTTATGGGAAAGGTATTTAAGGTAAACAGCAAATTTGACACATTTGTGATGTTACATGTCATACCTCCCCCCCCCCCTCATTCAGGTACCGTAACCCCATTTGTAATTTATACTCCCTGTGTGGATGATTAAGGTTATGTCTTCCATATAGGGGGGTGTGCAGGTTTCAAAAGGAATTAAGGTAAAGGTAAAGGACCATAATGACCCTTGTGTACATGTTGTACATCTTTTAAGAAATGGCTTATTTTGGAAATAAGCTATTTAAAAATGATTTTCTGACATACATTTATAAGGGCCCAAACAGGTCTAGAAAATTTTAGCGTAATTCTAAACACTGCTGATACCCGAGTTACTGTAATGGCCTATAGGTTTTATTTTGAGCAAAACAGATTGTATGTTCAGTACATTTGATCTAAAGTCTGCACAAAAAGTAACTCAGCTGTTATAAATATGCCTATAGATTCATAACTAATAATTGTTTTCACAATATTTCAACATAGGATGATTTATTTACACGCATTTTGATACCCCTTTCGTCAAATGTCGTTCAATATTAACAACACAGTAGTGTTTTTACAGAAAAATACACGAATTTAAAAGTTGCAGTTTACAGTGATCAATGGTTATAATGCCAGCACTGTAACACGTAAAGCCCTCCATTATCTTCGCGCTTACTTCAAATCAATACAAATAACTGCAATTTTTAAATTGGGATATTTTTCTTTCAAAACACTGCTGTATTGTCAATATTGAACAAAATTGGACAAATGGGGTATCAAAATGCGCGTAAATAAATCATCCTTCTTTTTTATGTTGAAATATTGTGAAAACAATTATTAGTTCTGAATCTTTTGGCGTATATATAACAGCTGAGTTACTTTTTGTGCAGACTTTATACATAATATATTTATATGATATCCAATTGTGTGCTTTGACATGAGCAGAAATGGCAATATTTGCATGACTTGGCATGGCATACACTACTCAAATGATCACAACTGAATATGCAATCAAACAGTCCTCTTCACTGTTACTAAGTGTCAAAAGAGCTACATAAATTGTATCGTCGGGAAAATTAAATGTTGGTAAGTGTTTGGTTGGTAATGTTGTGAGTAGCATCACATCTATTTTCAAATCTCCCATTTCCGTCATGATTCATATACACAGCCATGTAGCTCCATGTGGAAGATTTCACTGCCATCTCAGTTGCAATAGGGACTGTCTTTTGGAATTTGCAGGATATCATTAAATAGCTCTTCTGGAGCCTTCCAGGAGAGCTGTTTAGAGCATTTCTTCTTGCTTCTTCCTTATTAGTGCCTACCTCATATGTTTGAGTATTATCGCACTGCGTACAGACAAGCTGTACTTACTTTTTACACTGGAACCTAGAGTAGATGAGTGTATTTTTGAAGTATCGGGATGATCCCCTGTTCTTTTCAAATAACCTGTGACGTTATTTAACGTCCACACTGCATTAATGTCAGAAATACATGTACACGGGACCGACAGCTTAATAGAATGTAAGGAGAGAATGGGCAACTAAGGAGAACTAAAAACCACTCTCCTATATCAGATTTAATGAGAGCAGTAGAGAGTGAGAGCTGGAGTGATTGCTCTTGCTCTCCTCAAAAGGCAGTCACTCCCTGATTGCACTTCATGTTCAATCCAGCTAGAAAATAATTTTGGCTACCTTTATGTCAAATTCTAGTTGAAAATTATTGAAATATTTAGTTGAATTTTGCTCTATTTGGCCTACATTTTGTTTTGGATTCCAAAATCTTCTACACCTTTTTCCACCTTTTATGGGTAAACTGTTCAAAATGGTTGTTCTGGTTGGAATTCCAAAATCTTCCTCAAATTTGGGTGTGGTTTTTAGATGGAACAGCCCATTATAAAATCCATTCTCACACATCCTTGGATGCTGCCAATCTCTGGAATTATTGCCTCATATCCCCCGATTTTATTTATCCAGTCTTAACACAATGTAACTCTCCATAAAGTTACCCATATTATAGGTGAAAAAACAAATCGTAATATTATTTTGAGCAATTTGACTGCATGCCATTACAATGACAAAATTCCCAATTGGGTGGAAGTTTTTTAATAAATCCAACATATCCCTCTCCCCCAGTTAGAATGCCCCAGTCGGAATAAAATGCCATGGAACATTTGAAATTGGGCATAACAGTGGCAAATCCAGTGGAGCAGATGCTAGCAGAGGACATTGCTCCCCCATCTGCAAAATCAGCTTATTATTTTAGCCTCTTTGCCCACCCTAAACAGACCATCAGATGCAAAATCTTGCCAGTAAGAAACAAATCTTTGTAACTCCCAAAATGTTTTCATGCACTGGAAATTTCTTGGTACATGTAAAATAGTGTCATGATCATCAATTGAAATGATTTTGGTTGGCTTGGTGGTTGACCCACAGCAGGGAATAGCCTTCCCATGATGCAATGCAAAAATTTAGTTACAGACCAAAATCCTCCGTTTTGTAAATGTTAAATTTTGTGTTGTTTTCCGTTTTCTAAAAACAACAATAAAAATTTATCCCCCAAGGAAAATTTTTTTCATAATGTCAACATGTTTCATATAAATGTTTCTATCTAGAAACACTGAATCCAACATCGCAATGCACAAGTTAACCTTGCAAAATCAGCGATGTAGCTGAAAAAAGTCATGAAACTGCAAATATATGACCCCAAAAGACAAGTAGGCCTAATGATAAATTTCAAGTAAATTGCAGTGTAATATTATAATTTGATCAGTATGTGCATC
Organism: Amphiura filiformis; assembly: GCF_039555335.1. Lineage (NCBI taxonomy): Eukaryota > Metazoa > Echinodermata > Ophiuroidea > Amphilepidida > Amphiuridae > Amphiura > Amphiura filiformis. Next base: position 5,523,664 of record NC_092646.1, read on the forward strand.
AGTGGCATAGCGTGGCTCATCATACTGGGGGGCACCGACCATGATTGGGGGGACACCGGGTCTGCTTGGGGGGCACTTTTTCGGCCATTTTCCTATGTGATTCTTTAAAATTTCAGATCGATGGGGGGGGGACATGCCCCCATGCCCCTATGAAACTGATGTCCATTCTGTTATATATGACATTGGAAATTAAGACCCAAATAAGCTTAAACTTTGACCAGTGTTGTTGCAAAAGTCCATTTCCCATTTTCTACGCGGAATTCTGTAAAAATTTCTCTGTTTTCCGTCAAACGAAGAACTTCAGGCTCTAATTTACTTACATCACACATAACCCTTGCTAAATTCTTTGCTTTATAAGGTGGTCACAGATGTCATAGGATACCAACAGGGGTCACTGTCATCTTGAAAGTATTACCCACAGAGCCATAGCCAGGGGTGCAGGGGTGTGACGCAACCCAATAAAAATGCCAACGGTCCAAAAAGTCCCATTTGCGAGTGTATCGAGCGAAAATATAGAGGTTTTTTATGCCTTTTTGGTCAAAAAAGGTCCAAATCCACCTCCCCCCAGTCCGAAAAGGTCCAAATTTTGAAAAAAGGTCCACCTTTTCAAAATCAACCTACTCCCCCAAAATAAATCCTGGCTATGGGCCTGATTACCCACACCTGTAGCATGCATTTTTCGCAGGATGCGGGGAGAGGATTTTCCAAAGCAGACCAGTTCAAAAGAAATCTTCCACAAAATATTCATTCAGGCCAAAAGCAGACCTTTACACCCTCTTCAATTGATTTTTGGAGCCTATGTTTTACAGAAAGTTCATGATTTGTGGTCTAATTATTATTCGGGAGGTACTCAAGTTTGATTTTGGAAGGTATGTGCCACTGAGAATTTAAAAGTGGACCCATAAATATACCAATTTTTCAAATAATTTGGACCCATTAATATACCAAAAGTCAAAATTTTTGGCCAAATTTAACCCAAATTGTCTTAGTTTTTACACATTTTCCCACAATTTTTTGGAAAATTTCAAAATTCTGGCTAGATTGAGGCAAAATTGGGCTATTTTGAAAAAAGGACCCATTCATATACCAAAATTGGCTTAGGAAAAGGGGTCATTGATATACCAAAAGGCCGAAAATGCTACCCATTTTTGCGGCACGTCCCTGTATGGTCATTTGTACTAAGTACCCCCCCCCCCCGGAATTATTCATAACATTTTGACATTATATCATGATTACTGGCCCAGTGACAGATTATGCTGCTGCAACACAATGATGGCTGGGAATGCATTTGGTGAACCACTTTGAAATCTAATTTCACTCTGTTTGTACAGGTTACTCCTTATTTGTCTTAGATTTATTTGCATTTACTGCAATATACCATGAGCCACAATGCTCTCACTCTAAAGCCAAAGTTCAATAACCTCCAATCAACTAGCATAGCTCAAAGATGACCCCAAGTTGCAGAAGATGAGTTTTTATACCCTACTCACTCAAAGGTCATTCTATGCATGTAGAGGCCTATTGGGGGCAAAGAACTGTGTACTGACAGATGAGAATGTTTGGGACCCTAGTGATGGCACTGGGGCAATATGTCACTGATTTCGTATCAGTTCACCCCCTAATTCAATTCAAATTCAATTCATTTTAATAGTTACCGGTAATATATTTTGTTACTGGGGGGGGGGGGTGGTTATATCCAGGGTGGTACCATACCAGAGGAATAACTGTACTAATCATTTTTGAATTCCAACTTAATGTATTTTATTATTTGCTATTCTTGAGCGATTTCTCTTCATTTTGGATGAAATATAACATATTGTTCAGTATTTGATATTCTCTCAATTTCTCCTTGAGGAAATATTAAGGTGGTACTACACCCCTGCCCAATTTTGTGCCTATTTTTGCATTTTTCTCAAAAATGATAGCGCATTGGGGACAAGTAAGATATGTATATAGGGGCAAGGACTACAACTACTGCACTGGGATTTTTTATTTCAGCAAAGACAACAGTTGTGGAGTTTATACAGTCAAAAATGAGGGAAAACCAATATTTGATCAATAAATCAATAACTTCTTGCTTTGAAATTGCTGAATTTTCAGGGGTGTAGTACCCCCTTAACCCCTTCAATACAATCAAATGCAAAGTTTTACTTCAGCTGCACTCCAGATCTAAGGAGTAAAAGCCTGGATATATGACTGACAGAGTACAAATGGGTCATTTTTTGGGACTTCTAAAAATTATTAATATGGACATGGATGGGATGTTGTTTATATGTCAAATTTGATTATATGGGTCATTTTTAGTCCAAAAACTATATGAATGGGTCATTTTTTGGAAGCTACTATATGAATGGGTCATAGGCTAATGTGTGCAATTTGTTATAGATTTGGGCGATATCAATTTTTGTAACCAGTGACAGTGATCCGTTTTGGATCAAGTACTCTCCTCCCCCGGGAAATCCTAGTGGCCATTCATCTCAACCAAATATATCTTTGAAACTTTAAGCAATGGCAAAGGCATGGGGTGGAGGTGAGGGTGCCTCGGATGGACATTGTTCATCCCCCCCCCCCATGTAAAATCATGAAAAATGGGCTTATTTTATTTTCAGCTTCCCCTACCCCCTAAAAAGACCACCTTCATTTGCCTACACTAGGATCCACAACATACTCATCTATCAGGGCTCAGTTCTATAACCCCAATACATTTGTACATTCATTGAACATTGACCTTTGAAAATTTGAGTACAAAAACACATACTCTGCAACTTGAGCTCAAAATTTGCACTCTTGATTGTTTAATTGAGGTTATTGAACTATGCCATAAGGATGAGGCTATTGTGGTCCATAGTGCTAGGCTTTGTTAACTTACCCTTTTTAATCTGCCACTTCGTCTTCGATTGGTCGCTGGATTCGATGACTCCAAAAGCGATCGGGTCACTTTCCGCTCTGTAACTCCATCAGCCATGACTCGAGCTACCGATGAACGAAAGATTAATGCTATCCGCGGCTGCGGCTGGTACGCATGGAAAGCTACAGCAAATGCACGGGTGGCAATACTTGCGTTGGCTCCCTGTGCGGGTGGCAATGCGAGCTTCCTGGATGAATTTCTAAATCTTGGCCACTTGATGTAATCCAATGGTTGGTTTGATCCTTCACACCACTGATTCAAATATGATCCAGCAGAGAATAGCCCTATGTAGTCAACAACTTCAAGCTGGCACTTTTCGTAGACTCCACTATCCTGATCCTTTACAATACAAATTGGGTATCCTGAAGAAGAGTGCTAGTTCTTTCTACCATTTAAATCCACTGCAGTGACTGTACTACATGTAGTGCGCATTGGTGTTTATTGAAGTAAACAATGGGAGGGATCAGTGGCATAACAAAATCGGGATTAGGGATTTTCCCATCTGTCATGCATCAATGCTGTCCACACAGCACAGGTCAATTCTAGTGTTGTTGAACTTGAACTTGAAGGCAACTTTTTTAAATCCAAATTGAAGGTCAAACTGTAGAGTGTGGCACAAAATCTCGACGAAATGCGTTTTGTCAAACAACGTGTATAGCCACTATCCCAGATATATGGTGCGCTGCAGTGACACAGACGAGTTGACAGGTTGCGAAGAAATCAAATTGATGTTACACCAGGTCCAGATGTAACAAAGTTAAAAATAGATGCAAATTCACAAAAAAACGCAGGTTGTAGTTATTTTTAATGATATCCTAGCGGCTTATCTAAGCTTATCTACAGTATGCAGTAGTACTCACTCGCTACCTGTTTTTACCAGGCCAAACGTATTTCGTTACACGGCATACACAGCGACTGTACGGAGTAATTGCACTGGAATCAGGCTTGCTGCTCTGCCACTGCAGATGTCTGTATACGGAATGGTTCACACGCACAGCGCCACACAGCACTCAAAACACCTGTTGAACTTGAGCTTGACACCACACTCTTGTCTCGCGGTTTAACCAGTGTGTCAATTGCAGTTAGATAAAATGAAAATATCAAATCTTTAATTTATTATTCCGTCGAATTCAGCTGAGAAAAAGTGTTATGGGTGAAAGTTATCAATGCAGCCTGCACGTGCACATGTTTATCTTCCCAATATTATGTGATAAACTCGTTCCCAGTCTAGGAATGTGTGACGGATTTGTGTTGTTTATGTATGGATTTACTAATTGCATGAGAATGAGTCTAGGTGATTGATGTTGCTCCTGAAAACACACAGACGATGACAGATTTGAGAATTTGACACCTGATACCAACCTTGTAGGCCTACATTTGTTTTAATAAAAATAGTTCATGCGCGTATTTTGGGGTTGGGGTGGGGTTGGGGCGCGAGCCACCCGGGGTAAAAGCAGGGGGCGGCCAAAACGAAGGGAAGAATTAGTGAAAAAAGGGCGGACAAATTTGAAAAAAGTATAAAAAATCGTGAAAAATCATACCCCGGTACATCTAAATGTGTTGCTTTTAGGGCGCTAGCGTCTATAAAATATCAATCCTCCCATAGGCCTACTGGGTATGGTCATAATTCGTTGACACGGTCAATCACAGGGGCGTAGCCATCTTTTTTGGTCAGGGGGGGGGGGGCAAAATAAAATTTCAGGGGCACAGCTGAAAAAATTGCAGTTGCAACATGCAGTTTTTGTTTTTAGAGAGACTGTACATGTCTTCAAGCTTCCAAATTGCAAAAAAAGCTTTATTGGGACGATGTGAATTGAATTTTACACTATTTTTGCCCATGATCGAGATGCTTTTAAACCATATTATAGAGACCTGAAAATAATAATTGATTAACTAGGCCCTATTAATCAAAATAGCAACACACCTGCATCGTTTAATATGTCATATTGGCAAAAAGAACCACTTTTAGTGACAATAATTTTACACAAAGTCATGTGTTTACTTTTCTGCGTTACATTTTGCCTTATATGGCATAATAAAATATACCGTACTAAAATTAAGACCGTACATTTTATACACTTCTTTAGACACGTACCTCACTAACGCTTTCACGTCAGATGATTAGGCCGACATAACTTACAAAATTGAAAACGAAAATACACTTCCTTCAAATTTTCAGTATGAAGTAACAAAGGACTAGAATAAAAGTGTTTACCAGAGTGGATGACATACTAAGTATGCTATTTACTACTGACGAGAGCGTGTATGACTATAGGTATGCTATCTACTACTGACGAGGGAGTGGATGACATACTAGATATGCTATCAACTGCTGATGAGAGTGTGCATGATATATACTGCGCCAATAAAGTATCCTTATAATATTACACTTAATACTCACAATTTCCAAACTGAATCGTGCATATTGGAATAAATTTTTTTAATAGGTGCGCTATTTCATCCTGCACATTATGACACCACATTGAATCCAAATCAATGTGACTTCAAGAAGTAAAGTTACAAGCATTTGATTAGACGAAGGTCCCGTTTCAAAAGTGACAAACGGGCCTATTCAAAACTCCACAGACCACAAATCTGGTTAGAGAGTGGTGAATGGCTAATTTATGCGTTTGGCCTTAATTTAAAACAAGAGGAACAAAAGAAAACTGAAACAAAAGAACTGACAAGTAAAATGAAAGTTTTGAAAAGTACAGAGAAGTAAAAACTGAAATAAAAACTGCTTTAAATAACCCTTCATTGAAGAAACTGTGTTGTCTCTTTATTGCGCTTGTTGGAATCTGTTTGCGCATAGTATAGGCCAGTCTGTCACTTTTAAAACTGGACCTTCGTCTATTCAATTGCTTGTAACTTTACTGTCACATTGGATTCAATGTGGTGTCATAATGTGCAGGATTAGACAGTGCATCTATTAAAAAAAAAATTTACCCCAATATCGTTCAGTTTTGAAATTGTGATTATTTTTTAGAGTATGCTATCTACTACTGACAAGAGTGGGTATGATATACTATAGGTATGCTATATACTACTGATGAGGGTGTGGATGATATACTAGAGTATGCTATCTACTACTGACGAGAGTGGGTATGATATACTATAGGTATGCTATATACTACTGATGAGGGTGTGGATGATATACTAGAGTATGCTATATACTACTGACGAGAGTGGGTATGATATACTATATGTATGCTATATACTACTGACGAGAGTGGGTATGATATACTATAGGTATGCTATATACTACTGATGAGGGTGTGGATGATATACTAGAGTATGCTATCTACTACTGACGAGAGTGGGTATGATATACTATAGGTATGCTATATACTACTGATGAGGGAGTGGATGACATACTAGAGTATGCTATCTACTACTGACGAGAGTGTGTATGACATACTATATGTATGCTATATACTACTGATGAGAGAGTGGATGACATACTAAGTATGCTATCTACTACTGACGAGAGTGGGTATGATATACTATAGGTATACTATCTACTACTGATGAGGGTGTGGATGACATACTAAGTATGCTATCTACTACTGACGAGAGTGTGTATGACATACTATATGTATGCTATATACTACTGATGAGGGAGTGGATGACATACTAGAGTATGCTATCTACTACTGACGAGAGTGTGTATGACATACTATATGTATGCTATATACTACTGATGAGGGTGTGGATGACATACTAGAGTATGCTATCGACTACTGACGAGAGTGGGTATGATATAGGTATGCTATCTACTACTGATGAGGGTGTGGATGACATACTAGAGTATGCTATCTACTACTGACGAGAGTGTGTATGACATACTATATGTATGCTATATACTACTGATGAGGGTGTGGATGACATACTAAGTATGCTATCTACTACTGACGAGAGTGGGTATGACATACTATATGTATGCTATCTACTACTGATGAGGGTGTGGATGACATACTAAGTAGGCCCTATGCTATCTACTACTGACGAGAGTGGGTATGATATACTATAGGTATGCTATCTACTACTGATGAGGGAGTGGATGACATACTAGAGTATGCTATCTACTACTGACGAGAGTGTGTATGACATACTATATGTATGCTATATACTACTGATGAGGGTGTGGATGACATACTAGAGTATGCTATCGACTACTGACGAGAGTGGGTATGATATAGGTATGCTATCTACTACTGATGAGGGTGTGGATGACATACTAGAGTATGCTATCTACTACTGACGAGAGTGTGTATGACATACTATATGTATGCTATATACTACTGATGAGGGTGTGGATGACATACTAAGTATGCTATCTACTACTGACGAGAGTGGGTATGACATACTATATGTATGCTATCTACTACTGATGAGGGTGTGGATGACATACTAGAGTATGCTATCTACTACTGACGAGAGTGGGTATGATATACTATATGTATGCTATATACTACTGATGAGGGTGTGGATGACATACTAAGTATGCTATCTACTACTGACGAGAGTGGGTATGATATACTATAGGTATGCTATCTACTACTGATGAGGGAGTGGATGACATACTAGAGTATGCTATCTACTACTGACGAGAGTGTGTATGACATACTATATGTATGCTATATACTACTGATGAGGGTGTGGATGACATTCTAAGTATGCTATCTACTACTGACGAGAGTGGGTATGATATACTATAGGTATGCTATCTACTACTGATGATGGTGTGGATGACATATTAGAGTATGCTATCTACTACTGACGAGAGTGTGTATGACATACTATATGTATGCTATATACTACTGATGAGGGTGTGGATGACATTCTAAGTATGCTATCTACTACTGACGAGAGTGGGTATGATATACTATATGTATGCTATCTACTACTGATGAGGTGTGGATGACATACTAAGTATGCTATCTACTACTGACGAGAGTGGGTATGATATACTATATGTATGCTATATACTACTGATGAGGGTGTGGATGACATACTAGAGTATGCTATCTACTACTGACGAGAGTGTGTATGACATACTATATGTATGCTATATAGGCCTACTACTGATGAGGGTGTGGATGACATACTAAGTATGCTATCTACTACTGACGAGAGTGGGTATGATATACTATAGGTATGCTATCTACTACTGATGAGGAGTGGATGACATACTAGAGTATGCTATCTACTACTGACGAGAGTGTGTATGACATACTATATGTATGCTATATACTACTGATGAGGGTGTGGATGACATTCTAAGTATGCTATCTACTACTGACGAGAGTGGGTATGATATACTATAGGTATGCTATCTACTACTGATGAGGGTGTGGATGACATATTAGAGTATGCTATCTACTACTGACGAGAGTGTGTATGACATACTATATGTATGCTATATACTACTGATGAGGGTGTGGATGACATTCTAAGTATGCTATCTACTACTGACGAGAGTGGGTATGACATACTATATGTATGCTATCTACTACTGATGAGGGAGTGGATGACATACTAGAGTATGCTATCTACTACTGACGAGAGTGTGTATGACATACTATATGTATGCTATATACTACTGATGAGGGTGTGGATGACATACTAAGTATGCTATCTACTACTGACGAGAGTGGGTATGATATACTATATGTATGCTATCTACTACTGATGAGGGTGTGGATGACATATTAGAGTATGCTATCTACTACTGACGAGAGTGTGTATGACATACTATATGTATGCCATATACTACTGATGAGGGTGTGGATGACATTCTAAGTATGCTATCTACTACTGACGAGAGTGGGTATGATATACTATAGGTATGCTATCTACTACTGATGAGGGTGTGGATGACATACTAAGTATGCTATCTACTACTGACGAGAGTGGGTATGATATACTATATGTATGCTATATACTACTGATGAGGGTGTGGATGACATACTAGAGTATGCTATCTACTACTGACGAGAGTGTGTATGACATACTATATGTATGCTATATAGGCCTACTACTGATGAGGGTGTGGATGACATACTAAGTATGCTATCTACTACTGACGAGAGTGGGTATGATATACTATAGGTATGCTATCTACTACTGATGAGGGAGTGGATGACATACTAGAGTATGCTATCTACTACTGACGAGAGTGTGTATGACATACTATATGTATGCTATATACTACTGATGAGGGTGTGGATGACATTCTAAGTATGCTATCTACTACTGACGAGAGTGGGTATGATATACTATAGGTATGCTATCTACTACTGATGAGGGTGTGGATGACATATTAGAGTATGCTATCTACTACTGACGAGAGTGTGTATGACATACTATATGTATGCTATATACTACTGATGAGGGTGTGGATGACATTCTAAGTATGCTATCTACTACTGACGAGAGTGGGTATGACATACTATATGTATGCTATCTACTACTGATGAGGGAGTGGATGACATACTAGAGTATGCTATCTACTACTGACGAGAGTGTGTATGACATACTATATGTATGCTATATACTACTGATGAGGGTGTGGATGACATACAAAGTATGCTATCTATTACTGACGAGAGTGGGTATGATATACTATATGTATGCTATCTACTACTGATGAGGGTGTGGATGACATATTAGAGTATGCTATCTACTACTGACGAGAGTGTGTATGACATACTATATGTATGCTATATACTACTGATGAGGGTGTGGATGACATACTAAGTATGCTATCTACTACTGACGAGAGTGGGTATGATATACTATAGGTATGCTATCTACTACTGATGAGGGTGTGGATGACATACTAAGTATGCTATCTACTACTGACGAGAGTGTGCATGATATACTATAGGTATGCTATATAGGCCTACTACTGATGAGGGTGTGGATGATATACTAAGTATGCTATCTACTACTGACGAGAGTGTGCATGATATACTATAGGTATGCTATATACTACTGATGAGGGTGTGGATGACATACTAAGTATGCTATCTACTACTGACGAGAGTGTGTATGACATACTATAGGTATGCTATCTACTACTGATGAGGGTGTGGATGACATACTAGAGTATGCTATCTACTACTGACGAGGGTGCATGATATACTATAGGTATGCTATATACTACTGACGAGAGTGGGTATGACATACTATAGGTATGCTATCTACTACTGATGAGGGTGTGGATGACATACTAGAGTATGCTATCTACTACTGACGAGAGTGTGCATGATATACTATAGGTATGCTATATACTACTGACGAGAGTGGGTATGACATACTATAGGTATGCTATCTACTACTGATGAGGGTGTGGATGACATACTAGAGTATGCTATCTACTACTGACGAGAGTGTGCATGATATACTATAGGTATGCTATATAGGCCTACTACTGATGAGGGTGTGGATGATATACTAAGTATTCTATCTACTACTGACGAGAGTGTGCATGATATACTATAGGTATGCTATATACTACTGATGAGGGTGTGGATGACATACTAAGTATGCTATCTACTACTGACGAGAGTGTGCATGATATACTATAGGTATGCTATATACTACTGACGAGAGTGGGTATGACATACTATAGGTATGCTATCTACTACTGATGAGGGTGTGGATGACATACTAGAGTTATGCTATCTACTACTGACGAGAGTGTGTATGACATACTATAGGTATGCTATCTACTACTGATGAGGGAGTGGATGACATACTAAGTATGCTATCTACTACTGATGAGGGTGTGGATGACATACTAGAGTATGCTATCTACCACTGACGAGAGTGTGTATGACATATAGGTATACTATCTACCGCTTATGAGGGTGTGGATGCCATACGTTATCTACTGCTACTAGGTATGCTATCTACACCTGATGAGGGTGTGGTTGACATACTAGGTATGCTATCTACTGCTTATGAGGGTGTGGTTGACATACTAGGTATGCTATCTACTGCTTATGAGGGTGTGGATGCCGTACTAGGTATATACTTTATCTACTGCTGATGAGGGTGTGTGGATGACATACTAGATATGCTATCTACTGCTGATGAGGGTGTGGATGACATACTAGGTACCAGTATGCTATCTACTGCTGATGAGGGTGTGGATGACATACTGGGAATGCTATCTACTACTGACGAGAGTGTGTATGACATAATAGGTATATGCTATCTACTGCTTATGAGGGTGTGGATGCCGTACTATGTAGGGCATACGTTATCTACTGCTGATAAGGGTGTAGATGACATACTAGATATGCTATCTACTGCTGATGAGGGTGTGGATGACATACTAGATATGCTATCTACTGCTGATGAGGGTGTGGTTAACATACTAGATATGCTATCTACTGCTGATGAGGGTGTGGATGACATACTAGACCAGAGGATGTTTAAAGACATTCCAATAACCCAATGGGGTTTCTGACCTTGGTATGTCTGGCTTTTGCACACATTGGCACAGTTGACCATACCTTGCATTGGGATTGTGTGCAAATATCTGGTGTTTTCATCCTTTTATTTAACATTAAAAACATTGAGACTTATGGATAAAATTAATGCAGTGGGACAATATGAATGGTTCCTGTAAGAAAGTCAAATATATATATAAAAGTTATAAGTCTCAACTATTAGCTCGTTGGCTGCAGTTTTAAAATTACCATTTTGTGTGTGTGGTGTGTGTGTCAATGGGGACTTTGCCTTTAATATTAGGTTATATTGATCAAATTTCCCAATCATAGCTATCTACTGCTAATGAGGGTCTGGATGACATACTAGATATGCTATCTACTGCTGATGAGGGTGTGGATGACATACTAAGTATTGTTACGAGTCGTACTTGACTCAAGGCCAAAATCACCTTTTACCCGAACTCACACGAATGCACAACACAAATACACTGTTTGTTTAAGCTAACAAAATGTAAGTCTTTAATTGAAAGCAAGTTTTGTTTGGTACAATATAATGACAACAAATGCACATAATTACACTAATCAAATATAATCACTCTTTATCTATTTTGTACTTAGCCAGCATTCTTCTTCTTGGCGATCATAAAGTTCTTGCAATGATCTGGACGACTGATGTAATATATCCTTATTCACTTGTCCTGCGAAAATCAGCGAGGTCCAGTGAACATTTGAGTTTATGAATATCCTTGCGTATGAAATCCTCACACAAAAATGGCGTTGCTTTCTCCTTGCGTTGCTTTCTCCTCCAAACTTAACTCCTTGCGCTGCTTGCTCCAAACTCAACTCCTTGCGCTGCTTTCTCCAAACTTGGTGCTATTTCCACCTTCCACACAATATCTTCAGGAAGCAGGACTGCGATGCAGTTGTCCCCACTTATTTTGACAGTTGCGTTGAATCAGAATACCAGACTTCAGCAAGTCGACAGAAGAATATATATTCCTTTCTTGGAAGAATAACGTTCTCTGACGTATTCTAGATCTTCTCCGACAACACTGGTAAATAGTAGTACTTTGACTACATAAAATATTTCTGGTTTGCAATTTCCTTTCTTTGAAGGAATTGGACTGTAAGCATAGCCCAGATCAACACTATCAACTGTGACCATAATTGTGTTTACATTTCTTATATATCAAGCCTGGGAAAAACCCCATTCTATTATGGGCCATTTACTGCCTTCACACTATGCTCAATCTGGGAAATTCCCAAGTCTTACTTATAACATTAACCTTTCTCATTACATCACTTCCTTAGGGGAATTCCATTACATCACTTTCATTTTACAACCTCAGGGGGTTTCCAAATATTCCAAATTAGATATGATTCAACTTGTTTTGCTCAATTTGAGAGGGGGATTCCCCCAAAATGTCATCACTCATGTATCTTTGTAAACAAAGATAAATCATCAAATTAAATTACTCAGGGCACATCACAGTATGCTATCTACTACTGATGAGGGTGTGAATGACATACTAGGTATGCTATCTACTGCTGATGCGGGTGTGGATGACATACTAGATATGCTATCTACTGCCGATGAGGGCGTGCATGACATACTAGGTATGCTATCTACTGCTGATGAGGGAGTGGATGACATACTAGATATGCTATCTACTACTGATGAGGGAGTGGATGACATACTAGATATGCTATCTACTGACTGTCGAGGGTGTGGATGACATACTAGGTATGCTATCTACTGCTGATGAGGGTGTTGATGACATGCTAGATATGCTATCTACTGCTGATGAGGATGTGGATGACTTACTATAGGTATAATATCTACTGCTGATGAGGGTGTGGTTGACATACTAGATATGCTATCTACTACTGATGAGGGTGTGGATGACATACTAGATATGCTATCTACTACTGATGAGGGTGTGGATGACATACTAGGTATGCTATCTACTGCTTATGAGGGTGTGGATGACATACTAGATATGCTATCTACTACTGATGAGGGTGTGGATGACATACTAGGTATGCTATCTACTGCTGATGAGGGAGTGGATGACATACTAGGTATGCTATCTACTGCTGATGAGGGTGTGGATGACATACTAGATATGCTATCTACTACTGATGAGGGTGTGAATGACATACTAGGTATGCTATCTACTACTGATGAGGGAGTGGATGACATACTAGGTATGCTATCTACTGCTGATGAGGGAGTGGATGACATACTAGGTATGCTATCTACTGCTGATGAGGGTGTGGATGACATACTAGGTATGCTATCTACTGCTGATGAGGGAGTGGATGACATACTAGGTATGCTATCTACTGCTGATGAGGGTGTGGATGACATACTAGGTATGCTATCTACTGCTGATGAGGGAGTGGATGACATACTAGATATGCTATCTACTACTGATGAGGGAGTGGATGACATACTAGATATGCTATCTACTGCTGATGAGGGTGTTGACGACATACTAGATATGCTATATACTGCTTATGAGGGTGTGGATGACATACTAGACATGCTATCTACTGCTGATGAGGGTGTGGATGACTTACTAGGTATGCTATCTACTGCTGATGAGGGTGTTGACGACATACTAGATATGCTATATACTGCTTATGAGGGTGTGGATGACATACTCGGTATGCTATCTACTGCTGATGAGGGAGTGGATAACATACTAGATATGCTATCTACTACTGATGAGGGAGTGGATGACATACTAGATATGCTATCTACTACTGATGAGGGTGTGGTTGACATACTAGATATGCTATCTACTACTGATGAGGGTGTGGTTGACATCTTGATATGCTATCTACTGCTTATGATGGTGTAGCTGACGTACTAGATAGTGCTATCTACTGACTGATGTGGGTGTGAATGATACACTATAGGTATGATATCTACTGCTTATGAGGGTGTGGATGACATACTAGATACGTTATCTACTGCTGATGAGGGAGTGGATGACATACTAGATATGCTATCTACTGCTGATGAGGGTATGGATGACATAGCCACTAGATTATGTTATCTACCGTTGATTACAGTACGCTATCTACTGCTGATGAGCGGTGGATGGCAAACTACACTCTAAACTAATATGTTTACCTTAATTAAATTACTTGCGATAAAGCCATCCGAAAATTATTTCTGAAATGATCTTTTGTCCTGATTACTAAAATACAAAATATTAAGGTTACGAGGCTGAATTTTATGGTCATAGTGGTCAAATTTTGAAAATATATAAGTTGCTTTAGCATGTTTAGTTCAACAACCCGATTAGTTTGAGTTGACTGAGCTTGTTGTAGTAAAATTATTTTCTTTGTTCGGTTAGCTTTATTGTTTTAAGTTGTAATTATTATTTTATGCAATTATTACTTGTCTTACTTGTGAAACGTTATTAACGAAATGTTTCCACTTAATCAGAGATCATTCCATAGAATAATGTGTGGAGTTTGCCTGTAAGAAAGATTGAGAAAAAAAGTGAAATGATATAGTTTGTCGATGTACTAGCGCACCGGCGCGGTGCAAGACGATTTTGTTGACAAAATGAGTTAACTTGATATACTTATACCCAGAAAATCGCCAATTAATAAATCTGACAGTTTTAAAATACAACTAATTAATGAGATACCAAAAAGAACAATTATTGTTAGTACAGGGAGTAGTATAGGACTAATATTTGTGGCGTTTGTCAGTCATACGCCGGTATGTCAGAACAAACCGATTATTGTCTCTACAAAATACTATTATGCATGAAATGCACTGTCGTTCATATTTTGCATGTCTTAGGCCTATAAAAAACAAATCATTACTTTTATTTCATTATCCATAACCATTTCATAACAAATATATATGTGTGCAATTTATGTGAATGTGTAGGCCTAAGCCTTTTAGGTAGATCTATCAGGCTGATAGGCATATGTAGTTCATACAGTCTTCATTAAAACAAAGTTTTACCAATTTATTATTATTAGGCTAGATTGGCCATGAAGACAGAGTTGGTCAACATGCATATTCTAGTGAATTGGTACAACTGGTCAGGGGTTCGAATGTTGTTTCACCGAATAACGTACAGTCAACTAAATTAGCATCCCTAACACGTTTAGTTTCATACTTGGAATAGGCCTATACCTAATAATTGTGTTCTTGAACATTTTTTATGGATATGTTATAAATAGGCCTAAATAAATATGGAGGAAGAATTTCATGGGTGTATAAACCCGATTATCGGGAATGGAACTTGAGAAATAAGCACGTTTGGAACTTAATTTTCTGCGTGCTAGCCATAGGCTTTAACATAAAAAGTTCCAAATTTGGAGACATTTTCTCAAAATATCAAGAGCTATCTTAAGAACCACTGAACAACCAATACTAAGCTTGTTTGTACTGATTTTAATGCATTTTTCATGCTGATTACAATGATGCTCATGTAAAATTTATTCTGAAATTGTTTAATTATTTTAAACTTGTTGTCGACCCACGTGGAGAGAGTTCATGAAAGAAAACAGCATTTCTTTTTCGATTATGGAAAAGTAACCATGTGTCTCTTGACAAATACCAAACAATGGGTAATTAATTAATAAGATGGCATGACATCTTTTATTATTTCTTATGTTCTGACATGCCGGCGTATGCACTGCAAATTCAGCAGAGCAACACTTTATAAACACTTTAACACTTCATAAACACTTGTTTGTACAGTGAAGGTATATGGGTGTTAATTTATAAACACCAAAACACGTTTAGAAATATGAAGATGTTTATGTTTTTTAACACAAGATAGTGTTTAAATACATATTTTAAACACTATCTTGTGTTAAAAACATAAACATCTTCATATTTATAGTATAAGAAAGTTTAACTTACGTCTCACGACCTTTTATATCAGAGCTATGGTAGCCTGCGGCTTGCATCCACAAGCCTTCATATTTCTAAACGTGTTTTGGTGTTTATAAATTAACACCCCTATACCTTCACTGTACAAACAAGTGTTTATGAAGTGTTAAAGTGTTTATTAAGTGTTGCTCTGCTGTTTTTGTAGTGTGGCGCGGCGTATGTCATATTTGAAATCCTGCTTAGAATAATTATATTTTAATAATGATTGAAGTATATTATTGAAATTTAAAATTGTTCATATTGTGTTCAAGTTCTTGTCAATGTAAATTTAAGGGGAAACATTGCAAATGCGATTTTCTCAAAACTATATTTTTGTCATACGCCGGTATGCTATTGTAACAAAATTTGGGCCGAGTAATTAAGACAAAAATAGGGTATTTTTTCGCATGGAATTTTGACGGTTAATTTAGATAACGAATTTAAGGAACTGCATGAGTGTGACTGCAGTATGATTTTTAAAAAGGACTAGCCTGTGCCAGGGAGATCGAAGTATGCTCCGTCAATCATTAAACTTGGTCATTTTCTGTGTGGTTTGCCTGAAAAACCTTATGATCTCTCCCGCAAAATTAATAGGGCTGCTAAAGGACATGTCTTGAGCTTTCCAAATTTTCTTGTTTATTTATCTTTTCGCATGGTGTCAAATCCATCATTTCTGCAATCGTGTAAAACCCTGCATTGTTAACGATCAGCTGTTTCTTGATGTGTATTATTTTTATGTTATTATAGTGTTATGTGCCCTGAAAAGTTTTTGGTAGTATGCGCCCTTACTGTAAATTTGTAAGGTCATCAACTTTGGTCACTAATTAATATTATTTTGTTTGGCTGAAAGGTTTATGATTGTTTTTGGTTGAGGATCATTAAAAATATTGATCTAATTATGTACACAACCAATTTATTTAATTAATAGCAATCGGCAGAATTTGATTGTGCATTGTTTTGTTTTTGATATTTTGAAAGTTTATTAGTTTTGTTGTTTGGATATGTCATTTTGAAAGACATGATTATTGTAGAACTTAAAAATGTTCTGCAGTGTGACAACATTTCTAAATTAAGAAACTTTTTATTAAGGTCATCACCTGATCTTAATTTATCTATTATTTTGTGTGTGTTTTTTTATTAAGGTATACTTCCTCATAAATGTGTTGGAAGTGACAAATGTTGTTTTCATTTTGGAAGTTTACTTGTATTGCAAATTATTTGTGTTTCTTTCCTCAAAAATGCATGAGTTGTTCCAAGTTCAGTCAGGGTTTGTTTACATCAATTTGACCCCAGTCATGCTTTAAGACATGTGCCTATCTCATGTTCTCTGCCTGGAAACTGATTATGTAATGTGAGTTGACCTTTCCACTTTCCAGTTTCATGTTGCTCTTATTTGCATAGGTCACCCATCTCTTTAACAAGGTCAATGCCACTCAGGGCCTATGGTCATTGTGTGTTTTGGTGATAATAACATTTGTAGTAGAGATTTAATAATTAGCATAATGCTCCCTTTGTTTTTGACCTGGGATGTTTTGTCAGTCTAGCTCTGGTCTCCAACATGCCAGCTCCTTGCTAGACCACCTCCACCACTTTGCATTTGAGGACTTTTCATATAAAATAAATATATTGTTGTCAACAAATAGCTCTGTGTCATCTGTATTATTCTTCATTTTATCACCAAGTAGTATCGTTTTATATAAACATCAGTTTTTGCAATGGAGACTTTATTAAAGAGATTACAGCAACTGGAAAGCAAAGTTAAAGAACTGGAATATAAACTTGTGCATCAGCAGCCTTGCAAATGCAAGAATCCAAAGACAGTGAATGTTTCTCCGACTTCAAGTGTTTCTACCTCACCTGATAATACACCTGTACCAATAATTGCAACAAATGTTCAGGGAACTGTGAAAGGGTTTAACGTGACTAAAGGGTATGGATTTGTTACCAGAACAGACAATGCAGAAGACATTTTTATTCATAAATCAGGAATTGCTAAACCGAACCCTAGACACAAGCGTGCCAGTGTGGGACAAGGTGAAATTATTGTCTTTGACATTATCAGTGTTTCATGAAGGACTTCAGAAGCAGTAAATATAACTGGACGTGATGGCAATTGTGTCACTGGTAGTAAATTACCCACTAAACATGCCAAAACAATTCCTCCAAATGGATCATCAGTGTGCAAAAATATACAACTCTCAATATCAAGTTCACCAGTTGAAGTTCTACATGTAAGCACTTCACCCACCCCAGCTGTAGACAAGCGTACATGTAGGCCCATGGATTCATCACAACAACTGAATTTGGACATATCAACTCCGCCATCTGGGATGCCCATCTCCTCTCGTACTCCGTGCAATTATATTTCTTCTAAGGCAAATGACTATCATCATGAACCTGAACCACAACGTGTATCATCAGAATCTAAAAACTCTATTCCGGTCTGGAGGACATTTGTTTCACGATTTTCATCTTCGCCACTATAAATATATGCCAGAGACCAGTTAATAACATGCTGAACTATAAAATATACAGAATTCATTTTTATACTGACTTTTGACTGAAAAATCGGACTATAAATTGCTGTTATTGTTGATATGAACTTGTGATATATATTTTTGTTTTGTTTGTGGGAAGAAAAGGTTTGTTTTGTTTGTTTATCTTAATGTCTGTTCAAAATATGTTTGCAGCTTTGAAGTGATCAAAATTTACTCCAATTATACCATTGTTTACATTTTGGATTTATCTTTGTTTATTTGTCTATGTGCACGAAAATGTCTTGGTGTAAAACCACTCTAAAACTAGCCAATTTATAGAGTGGGAAAATTTGTTGTTTATTTTTGCCTCAATCAAAATCTGGTTTTAAATAACCAGCCCACGCGCCGACCGCTCGGATCCTAGCGATGAATTGATTCCTAAAGTGAGCCCCTAACTGTTTTATTTCTCAAATACACTCAGGTTTTAAAAAACACTGAGGGCAGTATACAGGCTTGGTAAACAGTGCCAGAGTCCAGCCAAGATAATTTGGACGGAATTATTAGTATTATTCTGGTACAAAACGTAAGACAAAATAGTTCCATTATAGGCCAGTGTTGTGATTTCGAAATTTAAATTTGACGATATTTTTGCTAAACGAATTAATCTGTAAGAAATTTTGGTTACATAAACATGAAGCCAGAGGTTTCCAGTGGTATAAAAATCTCACAGATATGCTTTTATAGGTGCTGCGGTTCTTGAGTTATGTTGTAAAGAGGGCTGAAACAACAACACTTTTGTAAAACGTACATAACTCATTAACAACAATAAATTAAGCAAGTTTGCAAAGTATACGATTTGAAGAATATATAGGGCCATCGCGAATTAAAAAAAAAAATCAAAATCATTTATCCCACAAAAATACGGTGCAGTGTCAACGTTGCTAACTTGTTATCGGATTACTTCAAAATATTAAATAAATGAAACAAGTAGGCCTAAATAGCCTAAGTAAACAAAACATAAATAAAATAAGTACATTCATAGATAAACAAATACACATAGGCCCGAAATTAAAATTAAAATAGACCCTATAAATTAATGAAATCATAAAAAATGAATAAATGAATGAATAAATAAATAAATAAATAAATAAATAAATAAAAGAAATAAATAAATAATAAATTAATTAATTAGTAATGGGATTGAGCACTCTTAATTGCAAAGATAAATAAATAAATAAATAAATAAACAAACAAACAAACAAACAAACAAACAAACAAACAAACAAACAAACAAACAAACAAACAAACAAATAAATAAATAAATAAATAAATAAATAAATAAATAAATAAATAAATAAATAAATAAATAAATAAATAAATAAATAAATAAATAAATAAATAAATAAATAAATAAATAAATAAATAAATAAATAAATAAATTTCAACTTGACGTTTCCAGTGATTGTGAGCTTAGGCCTTCTCTGCCTAATCAAAATTTGCCATTTTGCCATTGTCATGATCGATAAATTTACAAGGCAAAGAGTAGGCCTATTATTGGAATTCCTATATTATGCAGTATCGATTTGTGCCCCGGATTTGTGCACAATCCCTGCAAAATCTGATGTGTAGGTGTGTGTGCTCAGTCCGCTTGGAGTCAGAAAAAAGAATGAAATATGCTTTTTTTAGCTAAGTGTTATGACGCTATTTGCTTTCCATAGCTAATTTAAATATATCGCTCCGCGGCTCCCTCTCCGGGCTCCCTCTCCGCCAGCTACCCGCCGCTAGTCTGACAACACAAAAGTCCTATACATGTAGGCCTACTCAGAGGT
The DNA here is from genome assembly GCF_039555335.1 of Amphiura filiformis. Taxonomy (NCBI): domain Eukaryota; kingdom Metazoa; phylum Echinodermata; class Ophiuroidea; order Amphilepidida; family Amphiuridae; genus Amphiura; species Amphiura filiformis. The sequence goes on from NC_092646.1 coordinate 5,544,252, forward strand.
GTGTCAGTTTGAAAATGGAAAACACTGCGCTAGTCCAAAAATGAAAACTATATTCGGACCTGTGGCGCATGTTAGACTGGCACCATAGGTATTGCTGGCACAGTGCATTTAGATTCGGACTAGCAGTGTGCTGGACTAGCGACATGACAGACTAAGCTATGTGCCTGCTATTTTTTACCTGAATGCTGCCTTTGGCATAGTTGGATTAATGATCACACAATACAGGCCCGTAGCCAGGATTTTTTGTGGGGGTGCTGATTTTGAAAAGGTGGACTTTTTTCCCAGGGGGGCAATTCTGTGAAAAGTGAAATTTCTTCCTCAAATTTAGACCTTTTTTGACCAAAAAATCGTTAAAAATCGAAATTTGCGCAAATTCTTAAATTTTTGGACTTTTTGTATACTTTGGCATAATCATGTTTAAATTTGCATAAGTGTGCATAAAGTAACATAATTATGGGTCTAGAAATCTATAGGAATGGTGTACGCATACAAAATTATTCCAAATCAGCCTAAAATTTAAATTAAATTAATCATTAAAATGAGCAAAAATTATCATAATCATGCATAAATTTGCATAATTGTGCAGAAATTTACATAATTATGGGGATAGAAATCTGCATATGAATGATGTACCCATACAAATGAATAACAATCATGCATTAATTTGCATAATTTTTCATAACTTAACATAATTATGGGGATAGAAATCTGTATATGAATGATGTACGCATACAAATGAATAAAAATCAGCCTAAAATTTCAATTAGATTAAAATTTAAAATGAGCAGATATTGGCATAAGCATGCATAAATTTGCATAAGTGTGCATAAATTAATATAATTATGGGTCTAGAAATCTATAGGAATGGTGTAGGCATATGCATACAAAATTATTCGAAATCAGCCTAAAGTTTCAATTAAATTAACCATTAAAATGAGCAGACATTATCATAATCAAGCATAAATTTGCTTAATTGTGCAGAAATGTACATAATTATGGGGATAGAAATCTGTATATGAATGATGTACGCATACAAATGAATAAAATTCAGCCTAAAATTTCAATTAGATTAAAATTTAAAATGAGCAGATATTGGCATAATGCATAAATTAACATAATTATGGGTCTAGAAATCTATAGGAATGGTGTACACAAACAAAATTTTTCAAAATCAGCCTAAAATTTCAATTAAATTAACCATCAAAATGAGCAGAAATTATCATAATCATGCATAAATTTGCATAATTGTGCAGAAATTTACATAATTATGGGGACAGAAATCTGTATATGAATGATGTACCCATACAAATTAATAAAAATTAGCCTAAACTTTCAATAAGATTAAAATTTAAAATGAGCAGATATTGGCATAATCATGCATACATTTGCATAAGTGTAATTAACATAATTATGGGTCTAGAAATCTATAGGAATGGTATACGCATACAAAATTATTCCAAATCAGCCTAAAATTTCAATTAAATTAACCATTAAAATGAGCAGAAATTATCATAATCATGCACAAATTTGCATAATTGTTCATAACTTAACGTAAATATGGGGATAGAAATTTGTATATGAATGATGTACGCATACAAATGAATAAAAATCAGCCTAAAATTTCAATTAGATTAAAATTTAAAATGAGCAGATTGGCATAAACATGCATAAATTTGCATAAGTGTGCATAAATTAATATAATTATGGATCTAGAAATTATAGGAATGGTGTACGCATACAAAATTATTCCAAATCAGCCTAAAATTTCAATTAAATTAACCATTAAAATGAGCAGAAATGATCATAATCAAGCATAAATTTGCATACTTGTACAGAAAATTACATAATTATGGGGATAGAAATCTGTATATGAATGTATGCATACAAATTAATAAAAATTAGCCTAAAATTTCAATAAGATTAAAATTTAAAATGAGCAGATATTGGCATAATCATGCATAAATTTGCATAAGTGTAATTAACATAATTATGGGAAATCTATAGGAATGGTATACGCATACAAAATTATTCCAAATCAGCCTAAAATTTCAATTAAATTAACCATTAAAATGAGCAGAAATTATCATAATCATGCACAAATTTGCATAATTGTTCATAACTTAACATAAGTATGGGGATAGAAATTTGTATATGAATGATGTATACGCATACAAATGAATAAAAATCAGCCTAAAATTTCAATTAGATTAAAATTTAAAATGAGCAGATTGGCATAAACATGCATAAGTGTGCATAAATTAATATAATTATGGATCTAGAAATCTATAGGAATGGTGTACGCATACAAAATTATTCCAAATCAGGCTAAAATTTCAATTAAATTAACCATTAAAATGAGCAGAAATTATCATAATCATGCATAAATTCGCATAATTGTGCAGAAATTTACATAATTATGGGGATAGAAATCTGTATATGAATGATGTACGCATACAAATGAATAAAAATCAGCCTAAAATTTCAATTAGATTAAAATTTAAAATGAACAGATATTGGCATAATCATGCATAAATTAACATAATTATGGGTCTAGTTATCTATAGGAATGGTGCACGCATAAATCAGCCTAAAATTTCAATTAAATTAACCATTAAAATGAGTCGAAATTATCATAATCATGCTTAAATTTGCATAATTGTGCATAACTTTACATACTTATGGGGATAGAAATCTGTATATGAATGATGTACGCATACAAATTTTTAAAAATCGGCCTAAAATTTCAATTAAAGATGAGCATTAAAATGAGCAGAAATTAAGCATTTTTAATTATTATTTGTGCATAAATTTACATTTTTGTGGGGATAGAAATTATTCAAAATCGGCCTAAAATTTCAAACTAACCATTAAAATGAGCAGAAATTGGCATAATCATGAATAAATTTACATACTTATGGGCCTAGAAATAAATAAGCATATGATGCATACATTTACATAATTATGGTGATAGAAATCTGTATGAATGATGCAGGCATGCAAATTATTAAAAATCAGCATAAAATTTCAATTAAAAATGAGCAGAAATATAACAATCATGCATAAATTTAAATAATTATGCCAACTGAGCCTAGAAATCTGCATTATTTTTGTAATTTTTCAAACACATTTAATGCCTATTATTCCAAATTGGAGGCGACACATAAGAATCACAATAAGATATTATGCCAAGTTAACATGAATATTTTATTACATAAAATAAGAGAAAACATTTATAAACACAAACAATATTTGAAATATTTACATACAAATATGGATATGTTATGAAAACTTTGCTTTCCTATTTGGTATGGTATGATTTCATGTAATGCAATTCTATAGCAGGTATATACAGTTGTGGAGCTTAAAAGTCATCATAAACATCTACCAAAGAGTAATTACCCCCCCCCCCCCCTTAAGGGATGGGGTATGAAAGTTTGGACAGTATTTATTGTGGACATTGGAACACATCAGACATATCGAATTGCATTCTGAATACGAAGAATGTCCTTCTGGTATCAAATAATTTTGATTTTTGAAATTAAGTAATGTAATACACATTTTATGGCAAATGATTAAAAATTTAACAGTACTCGAAGTAAACTTTAAAAATCTGATGATTTATACTTAAAGTGTATGTAGGCGGGATGAAAAGCCGACGATCAATTGAAAATTTTGACCTTCGTATTGAAGATATGGATTTTTTACCCAAAACACCAAAAAAATGGGGTCTTTTGGGAAAAAGACCCCAATCTTCAATATGAAAGGTCAACATTTTCAATTGAAAGTCGGCTTTTCCTCCCAGCTACATACACTTTAAGAATATATCATTAGATTTATAAAATTTACTTTGAGGACTGTTATATATCAAAAATGTGAAAAATATCAAATTTTAATAATTTGTCATAAAATTTGTATTATATCTTGAATTTAAAAAATGAAAATTATTTGATATCAGAAAGACATTCTTCGTATTCAGAATGCAATTTGATATGTCTGATGTGCTCTCATGTCCCACAAAACGCCGATTCCAGATCCCTTAAGCATTTGAAGCAGAATTTATTTCTGTGCATTATGACAACCTCATTCGAGAAATGGTACAAAAAATGCACTTGTACGGAGATGGTGATGGGTTCAATGCACGCCCATGCACCTTCGGGACTCCTGCATTAGCTGCATCAACATCTCAGTATGTATGCACTATTTTGTACAATTTCACTCCCAATAAGTGATACATGTTTATTGAACAATGAGCATTCTATTTAGCAATATTTCATTAATTAGATGTTATAATGATGTTAGACATTAATGACTGTGCATCATTTGTTTTGCGGGTATTGTGAAAAATTTGCTTTTGGAACCGAGAAATATCCTGATGAGCACAGCCCCTAAGGATATTCCAAGGTCCAAGCAAAATATTTCAATTTTTCACAATACCCTGAAAAATAACTGATGTAAACTCATTCAAAACACTCACGTCACTTTCAATTTATTTAATTTAAAAAAACTACAATTTTAACTTTACCTTTAATTTAAAAAATGAATAGCTGACAGTGCTTAATTATGGAATGGACATGTACAAAATATAGTAGTTGTGAGCAGGGACAGGCGATTTGCGCGAAAAAAATAGCAAATTGCGCGGAATTGCGCGGAACTCTTTTTTCAGTGCAAATCATGTATCCCTGGCCATAGGAAAAAAAATAGCCAATTGCGCGGAAAAAAAGTTCCGCGCAAATCGCCTGTCCCTGGTTGTGAGCATGCAAATTGTGTGTTTGTTTTGTTTCGGCAAAAAAAAAATACTGTCTTGAATAAAAAAATCCAGAAAATGTGAAATCTGGGTCGGTCAGGCCCATTGAACAGGGTATGTCCGTATGCACAACATAAGTCTTACTTTAGACTTGAACTAACTATGGAGGTTAGACTTGGGGAAGGATCCCTTTAATATTTTCTTTTCCTCCTTAACTTCTAACCAAGTCCAAAAATTAAACTGTATCCATTTGATATTAAACTGCATGTATTTGCCCTTAATTAGGGGTTCATTCATAGGATTGAGGGCATGATTGCTGTTTATGCCCGAGGCGTGAGCTGAGCCTCAATCCTATGAATGAACCCTGTTCTTCGCAATTCAATACAGATGAAAATAATAAGGGTTTACAAGTTTAAATAACATTTCCATACCGTTTTCCCGGGGGGCACTCGAATTTTTTTTTTTTGGTAGGGGTGTGCCACCGCCAGTTTCGAACTTGAGGTCTAAGGAACTGATCGGCCAGCCAAAAAGGAGGGTCTAGGGAACTGATCGGTCGGTCGGTCAAAAAGGGGGGTCTTGGGAACTGATCGGCCGCCAAAATCCGAAAAATCTCGGAAACTAAACCCGCAGGCCAAACCAGGGTTCAATTTTGTTGCGTTTTTGCCACAGATTTTTGAAGGAATCAATTTCACTTTGAATTGTGCATTAAATTATTAATCAGGAAAACCATTAGTGCAAAATAGGTCTGGTTTGGCCTATTACGATGGAAACCTCAACAAAGCAAAACAGCATTCAAATCAAAATTACTAGACCCTGTAGACCTACAATCTATGCTACTACTGATAATAGAAGCAGCTAGCAACATTACATAAAGCCCACCATAAAAACAAACCCACAAGAATTATTTTTTTCAGTGCCGAAAAGAAAAACATTAGACTACAGTGAACTGCCATGCTTGTACATGAGATGATTGAGTGAAGTGTGCAGAATTTGACAGTCATTACACTCCCGATTTCACTAGACCAGTAGATCGTAAATTACCTTTTAATTCATTGTTTATGGAGAGCTGCAAGGATGTGTACATAATTATTTAAGGTACTTTTCCTCATATTTGGCAATTTTATTCCCAAAAGAGATCTCAAAATCATTTATTTCTAGCTAAATGTTCACCTGGAGGCGTCGCGGCCGACAGGCACTCGGCAGTGCTGCAATGTTTATAAACAGTCAACCAGTTCACCTTATTCCTTTTGGGTCTGCTTTTGGGCTTGAAATAGTAGGACAGAAAACACGCCTCTCAAGATGCCGATGATCAGAGCGGAAATCGATGATCTGAGGGTCTATGGAACGGCTGGAAAATTTTTGGGCTTCAGAGCGGGCAAACAATGAATTCAGAGGGTCTAAGGAACGGCCAGCCGCTCTGAAAAAGGGGGTCGTCGCCGCGGCACATACAGTAGCGTAGCCAGCGGGGGGGCAGGGGGGCCAGAGTGAAAAATGAAAAATGAAAGAAAAAGTGCCTCTCTGACAAAAAAAATGAAAGAGAAAATCAGGAGGGCAAAGGAAAAGAAAAGGGCAAGGAGCCCTTTTCTAGCAAAATTCAGGGCCAAAATAGTGTAAAATACAAAATTTTTCCACGCTACAAGCACATTGTAACAATAAAGCCCTTTTAGCCGGATAATGGGCGTAAAATAGTGTCAAATACCATTTTTTTGCTTACGCACAAGACATCATCCCAAAAAGGCCCTTTTGGGAAGCTCAAGACATACAGTCTCTATGTATTGTATGATGCAACTGCAATTTTTTTTCGTCTGTGCCCCCAAAATTTTATTTTGCCCCCCTGACCAAGAAAGCTGGCTACGCCCTGGGCACATACCCGTATAGCTGGGAAATGTGAGTGCCCCCCCGGGACCGTTTTCCTTCATAAATTGGAAGAAAATGAGTAGGCCTACTTGCAGGAAGCAGCTCGGCTCATGAGGTCAACGGCCGGGAGTCAACCCGTGATACGCGTCATCTTTTGCGCTCCACTAGCAAATCGTGGATCATGTTAATTGTTTATGCCCTGCGTACTGGTCATAAACAGAATTTATGACCAGCAAAAAAGGGCCCAAATCCAATCAGAAACATCGTTATATCGTGAGTATGTATGTATGAACAAGAAATAATATGGAATAAGGTATTGTAAATACCAAAAAGTTACTTCTTCCTATATACGTGCATACCTCAAATTGAGTATTGTCGCACGGGCTTAACGTGCACAGTTTTTTTTACCTAGGCTATGCACGATCCTGGAACCTAGGATTGATTGCAGATATCAGAACCGGGGATGGTCCCCCTTCTCTTTTCGAATAGCTCTGACACTTAACGTGCACAGGGTTTGACTCTTCCTGTACACGGGACCAACAGCTTTACGTGACTTCCGAATCACGGACGAAGCACATACACTACCTATATCTGCACGTGATAAGCAGTGTATGGGGGCGAGAAGAAATTCTTCAATTAAATTCTGAAATTAAATACTGAACTGAATTGAAGGATTCCTGACCATATAGGAACTTTTTGGGAGGGAAGAGAATTTTCACCTAAGGCAAGCCCAAGGCTCGAACCCTCGTCGATCATATCTCCCGGCCGGCAGTATAACGCCTTAACCACTCGGCCATCTCGCCCTCACAGAACTACTTCTCCACAGAACTAACCTCCATAATTAGACAAGGTCTTAAGGTAGACCGGGTCTAAGTTATTTTGTGCATACTGACCTAAGGGATTGTGATTAGGGACCAATCATGTATTAGATTTAAATATCCCTAAATATGTGGTACTGGGTACTGAATTGTTACCCTACATTTACAGCGCAGTAGAAACGACTCGATAAAGGCGAAAGGATTAAAATGCAGGTGACAGTGAATGCAAGGTAATGCAAGGTGCTCAATATAAACACGCTAAATGAAACAGATTATAACAGATTATAACTATTCTTTCTAAATCTCAAAAACTTACTAAAGTTGGACCTTTTTAGTAGTTGAAGTTGAAGTTGATAATAGGCCTAACTGTAATTAATGCAACAATATTTTCAGATAAGGCCAAAAAAGGTTTGTCTCAAAGCTCACAAGTTGTTTGAAAACAAATGCGAAATGTGATTTTTTTAAAATTATTTTATTATTTTTACTATTCCCTACTCGGTATTTTGATAAAAATATTCTGATTTTTCCGGAAAAACCTAAAAAATTTTGGGTTTTTTTATACATTTTTTTCAAATCTCTGGATTTTACAAATGCGCGCGCAAGCTTTGAGACAAACCTTTTTCTTTAACAACTTTTGTTAGAACCATATTTATTTTATTTTTAAAACAACCACATTAAAAAACAGCCTTTGCATCGGGGCCTGAGATTGGAATTCCAGTTTCCTTTCTCACGAAGTAAGGGCTAAGAGTAAAATTGTACAATTGTATTTGGGAGTGGCCTTCTCTTTTCTTTTTCCTAGCTATTTTCTTCCATTTCTTGCTTTGTTTATCAAAGCTATCTAGGCCAGCATGCATATATTAGCCTACACTGGCTATCCAGGCTTGTGCATTTGTATGAGCTTGGAACGGTCCATGGTTTTCCATGGATTAGCATGTGTTCCTCACGAACCAACCTGGGTAAACAAACAAACAAACAAAACAGTCCACACTTGAAGAATTTTGTCAGTTGAAACATGATATCACATATGTTTAAAAAGAAATCGGATTGGCTGAGAAATTAAAACGTGAATGACTTTTGGGTTGCTCAAAAGTTGCAGCATCATTTGCCATGTAAAAGGATATGTTTTGACAATGCAAAATGCTCCTCCAAAATGGAAAGATCAGCATGATCAGGAATCATTCTATGGCACATGTGCGCCACTGACTTTAATAGATCGGAACGTACTTGGCTATATTAACACCTCATATTCAATTTAAATTTGCAACTTTTGAAATGTCAAATTATATCAAAGGGATGCATTTTTTGGCTGCCACCACTAGCAAGTCAGAAAATCCACCTTTTGTCAAGAAGCGGTCGATTACTTGACTTTTGACTTGAATCTTAAATCTTAAATTCTGCAGGAAATTCAAGACAAAATCAAAACATGGACTTTATCTCTTTTTCATAATGTCTAGGAATAAATACCAGACCCATTTGAAGAGGTAGGAGGTCATTTCAAGTTATTCTTAACTCACATGGTTTAGGAATAGAGAAAACTCCTTAACCAAGTGACATGGTGATGATTTGAAATTACCTCCACTTGAAATGAGTCTGGTATTTATTCCTAGCTAGGGTGCATTACATGGTTATGGGCCTGCAGACCATGACTGCATTAAAAAGCTTTAAAAGGAACCAAGTTCAAAATGTTAACAACATCAAATGCAAAAGCCACATGAGATAATAATTACAAATGAAAACACAGAATTGTTATCTTTGGTAGACTGTGATTGACAATAGCAAATGATGTTTACTGCTCTTGCTTTCATGTCCAAACCTTAAAGCCATAATACCGTATATGATTTTGGTCAAATTTCAATCCTGTTATTCTTTGTCATATATTATGAAATATTATTAGTAAGGTTTTCTGGTCATTTTAAGTCAAAAGAATGAGGTAAAATGAAAGAAATACCACTTACTATCTGAACTGTGTTGTTCTGTGGGTGGTTTAAATGTCTTAATTAAGACTAAATTGCTCTGTTTTCCTACTAGTCCAATGAAATTGGCAAAATCCAATTAGCATTACAAATTATGCTGAAATATCAGGTTTGAAAAAAATTAGCCAATTCATTTTAAAAGATTGTACATTATGGCTTTAATATTAATGTAAGTTGTAGGAACTAACAAAAATATGTTCCAAACTACTTCTTCAAATATACTAAAATGCTTGAATAACAATTCTAGTTTACTATACATTTAAAGCGGGATTCAATCATGTTTCATTGTTGTTCATCACCGATTAACAATGATGCATCCGCATGGTTTACTTCGCGAGGGCAGCTTTAGCTCGTAGTAAACCACACAGACGCGGCAAACGCGAGTTGTTAATCTGTGCTGAACAATGGTGAAACATAGTTTCAACAACGAAAACAAGCTAAAGATCATTAAATTCACATGATTCTTTCACTCTGAATGTCAGCTTGCCAATCAATCAGTTGATATTATAGCAATAAAACTGAAGAACAAAGCAGTAATGTTTAGCTGGCTGCTACCTCCATGTTACGCAAAAGTTCCAGGCATGATGAATTTTACGTGCTAATGCGTAATATGCAACCTGGCGTTCACTTATATGCTATTGGACTGTGGATTCATTCAAATGTAGGAAGAGTTGTTGAAGACTTGATCCAAGCACAATGATGAGAATATAATGTCAGGAAATAAAATGAAGTGGCGAGTTATTGACAATTCTTAATTGTGATCACATTACATATAAATGGTTCACAGGTTCTAAGTTCCCTTAAGTTGTTCATAAACTATTCTACAAATTATTATAGTAATCTCTCTTTATTGAGGGTAAAAAATAAATTATTGGTGGTCGGTTTTATTTTACACATGGTCCAATTCACAATGTCAAACATTGCATCAAAGTTTGGAACATTTTAATTTCACAAAGCTTGCAGAATGTATTCTACAGTATGTCAGACCTGCTGGATTGTTTGAAAGTTGAATGGACCAAAGTGGAACTTTCAATCAAAACTGCATCTTTTCTTACATGAGCCATTGTGACCAAACAATGTGTGGCCAAAAATGCTTATGATAATTAATAATTTGTTAATTAGGAGGGAACTGGTGAACCCTCTATTTCAAAATCTTTCATTTTCATGAACGTCAACTATAATCATCATCGATTACACTCAACCAATGACAACTCTCTTGGTAGTTAGGTCAGAGGTCAAAATGCTTTTGTCATCTGCTTTGATCCAATCAAAACTTGATTTTACTTGATTTGCTTCTTTTGGGTAGTCTTGTTAGATGTTCAAACCACTTTGGTCTCTTGCTTTGTTTATTTCACTCCATTTGCTGCCATGGCCAGTCTCTTTCTCCTCTTTATATCATCTGATGTGTCCAGATAAGTGCCTAAATATTTGCATTTTTCCCATGCAGTCTCACCATTCCTTTTTATTTTGTGTTGTTCAACCTTGTGCACCGACTCAGACAACTCATACAACGACTAACTTTAGAGTTTCTCAGCACTTCAGAACTTTTCACTTTCCACTTTTTGCAATGATGAAGGTCAGGTGAAGGCACCTTATGCATGATAGAAAAAACAGAGAAGTTTGCAGAAAATTGCCAACTATATACAATGTAGATCACCTTATACGCCAGGCATCTCTGAAATAAAACACATTTTAAAAGCTTAGTCAAATTTTTATTTTAAAAAGTCAGATCCAGTTCATATTTGTATAAGGATTAATAATCAAGACCATATATTTTCTGTTTCTAGCCTTTTCTAATGTATTTCTTTAAGAATCTTGCCACTTTTTCATTTTTAAAATTCTTGTTTGCTTGGAAGGTATCAAGAGATGCACTCTGCAGACATCAACAATTTTTATTTTGTATCATATATCATACATTTGGATCCTTGTACTAGCTGCAGTTAACTAAGAACTGTTTTGTTTCCATTTTAAAAAACTATTTTGACTTTGCAAATAGCTAATTAACATGGTATCAATTGCAGTATTTTTTGCTATCTACTGCTGATAGCAATGACAAATTACACATCACTAGCTTGATGCATTACTGCATTTTTTCGCTTTATTTACAGATGTTTTTCTTATGTATTGAATAATACAAAGTAGTTTTAAAATATTGCTTGGATTTGAAAAACAACTGCATGATTCTTGTGGGTTTTGTTTTTCATTTATTGAATTTGAAGGGACTGGGGAAGACATTGTGTTTCACTTTAATTTATAAATTATCACTTGCCTCATTAACTGATTTGTTGGATATTTCAACAAATTAAAAATGTATTCAGTGTTCTGATTTTAGTTTGGATGGAATGATTTAGAATTGATATATTTTACTCCAACGCTAAACTGAATATATTAAGCAAGTTTATGCATGTACTATGTATTAGGTATAGTTTGCATGTTAGTCACTTGGAAAGCAACCTTTATCCAAATCCAGGTCGATCCTTCATGTAATTATTTCGTGTAAACTAATCCTAACCCTAATCATAACCCAAACCCTAATCCTAAACTAACCCTAACCCTAATTTCGTGTATAATTACATGAAGGAGTAACCCAAATCCACACCACCCCTGTTAGAATTTGCAAATATCTTCCACAGGGGATATCAATTTCAAATGGAATGAACACATTCAGCAGCAGCTCTATTTGGATTTCATACACCCTCTGAGAAAGATTTAACCTTAATCTTCCACTGAAGGAGGATGAGTTTCAAATAGAGCTGCTAATGTACATGTTTCTGGAATTTGAAATTCATAATCCCCTTGTGGTAGATATTTCCAAAATCTTCCACAGGGGTAGTGTGGATATTGAATGGAATATATGGCCTAATACATAGATAATGCCTTGATTAACTTTGACATGAAAAAAAGGAAAGAATCTTGTAGATTCTAAGCCTAAAAAGCCTGAATTGAAAAAGTTGCAAAAACTACATGTATCTCACCAGGAATTCCACAGATCATTCTAACAAAATGATCAAGGTTAATGGATACCGCCTAACAGAAAGATGCCAATGTTGCAGTTGGTGCAGTTCTTTGACCCAGAACCTATGGAATTTCCCAGGTAGAAGAATGCTGCAAGGCAAAAAAATACAAAGCTTGTCAGTAGCCATAGCAGAAGTACATTTAATACAAGACAGGCTGATGATTCCAATATAATTATGTGGTGTTGTTGCCACTGAGTATGTAAATATGTAAACATTCCAAAGTTTGCTAGAGGTGCATGGTTTCTCCATATTTCTCCATGGATGAGGAAGCTATGTGCAAAACTTGCTATTCGTTCACCACGAAATTTTCCTTTCCCCGCACAATTTAATTTCACAAATTTGAGGTTTTCCATGCAATTCTCTATGAAATGTTAATGAAAACGGTCCTTTTTTGAAGCGTCACAGCCATGCCAATCATTTGCTAATTCTTATAGTTTTGCATATTAATGAATCATCATGCCAAAATAATGTTTGTCTTCACATGTATGAAGAAACTTTGATCTGTTGGAACAGCACACAAGTACATTTAATACTAGTTGGGGATGTACAGTAGGGGTGAAAATAGTGATTCTGTATGCAACCTTGTCAAATGTAGGGACACTCCAAATAGAGGGCGGTTTTTCAAAATGGCCACCAAAATGCCTAAAACAATTGCAACAAATTGTGTGATAATGTTAAAAGAATTCTTCCTGTGTGTTTCATGTGTGTTTTATGTGTAAAAGCTCCACACAATTTGCTATTTTTTTCTACACAAATTATTTGTCCATGAACACAATGCCACAAATATGATCAACAAACCTCTACACTCACTGACTGGTTCAAGCGTGTAATCGTGATCACAATGCCACAAATATGATCAACAAACCTCTACACTCACTGACTGGTTCAAGCGTGTAATCATGATCACAATGCCACAAATATGATCAACAAACCTCTACACTCACTGACTGGTTCAAGCGTGTAATCATGAACACAATGCCACAAATATGATCAACAAACCTCTACACTCACTGACTGGTTCAAGCGTGTAATCATGAACACAATGCCACAAATATGATCAACAAACCTCTACACTCACTGACTGGTTCAAGCGTGTAATCATGAACCATGATCAGTGGACTCCACTTTGTGAAAGCATGCAATGGGCTATTCCATTTAAAATCCAAACCTCCTGGGAAAGATTTTGGAAATATCTTCCACTTAACTTACTTACTTGATTTATTTCGAGTGGTGTCCTCAAACTTTTTTTTCTCCATTGCTATCCTGAAGTCTGCTGCTTCCAATCGAGCGTCATCATTCAGAATGTCTACATAAGTTATAGTGGGTCTTCCAGATTTCCGCCTCCCATGCTAGGGTATCCAATGAACCATTTTTAATGCGGGCTCCTCACTTCTACTGATCTTGTGGCTTATTTTTGGAAGATCTCCTAGGTATTTGAAATCATCGACCCCCTCTAGTACTACACCGTCATTTGTTGTGATGCTTTCTCTCTTGTTATTGTAAGACATGAACTTTGTTTTACTTCCATTCATCTTCAGGCCCACTATTGCCGCTGAAGTCTCAACTCTGTGAAGCAGTTCTTGTTGTTTTCCTCAGACAACAGTGCAATGTCGTCAGCAAAGTCTGTCACCACCACCGGTACAACTCTCCTGCTCCACCTCTTTTCCAGGTGGAATCCTAGCTCCTCTTCGCTTCCATCAATAGCCATTCTCAGTTTCCACATGTACCTCCACAGTCTACATAGAAAAGAACATTAAAATTCATTTAAGACCTGCTGCTCATTTTTGACAAAAAGCAATTGTCAAAAGTTTTACCATTTGAATATATCTTTTCATTCAACTTTTAAAATCTCATTAGATTTATTGGAATGACATATGGTTCAAGATCAGGCATGCAACCCAACCAAAGTCATATAAAATCAAAGGCATATCTGTATACTTCCCCTTAAACTGTTAAGGCTCCCAGCCCTTTAAAGCATACACTTTCTGCAAGATAAGGGTCAGGAGAATCTAAATTTAATCTAAACAAATAACAAATAAACATTGCAAAAGCGGCATCTAATTAAGAAAAAATGGCCTATAATGAAAACACAAATATTTATATGTGAATACAGATTAAACATTGAGTTATATTATTACATAGTACAGTTTTGAATGCTACCAGACTCTAGAACAGATGATGTGAGGGTATTCCACTCTGATATGGTATTTAGAAAGGAACTGTATTTGTACACATTTGATGATACTCTCATGGACCGGAACTTCAGGGGATGATATTGTCTAGAAGTCTTTGTTTTAAGCCTTTTCAAATGTATTTCTTGAATTTAAAGTTTCCCATTTTAAAGTTTGTCTGGAAAGTCATATCAGGAGATTCCTATTTACAGATACACACCCTTGTGTTTGTTCATCTTCAAATTGACTGAAATACTTTGAATCAAAATACAATCAAAGAAAGATTAGTAATATTTCTGCAAGCATTTTTGGTCTGCAAAATTTAAGACAATTAATGATTATGCTTTTTACCTCATCCGGTTTTGTCCACTTATATAGTAAAGTGAGAGCAGTGGGACTATCATGCTCCTTAGGTCATCAGTCTTCTTGAACACTGTTGAGATGTGTAGCAAACTCCTTTATTTTGATGCCTTAGCAATAGGTGTGGAAAGATGCCTGTAGGCCCTAAATGAAAGATTGAAAGAAAAAAGCAATATTAAACAATGTATTCTTTTTATCAGTATATTTCTACCTACCATGCTATCCAATAGCTTTGATAAACAAAGCAAGAAATGGACAAAAAATAGTGCAAGAGGAAGGACAGAAGGCCACTCCCGAACACAATTTTGTACAATTTTACTCTTACCCCTTACTTTGTGAGAAAGGAAATTGGAATTCCAATCTCAAGCCCAGATGCAAAGGCTGTTATGTTATACCCCTATGGGCCTGCCAGAAAGCCCTCTCAGCCTGCCTAAAGATCCCCCAATTTTAACGACCCATGGCTCATAATTATTGCACACATAAAGAACATGCATCATTGGCTTAGTTATGAGTACACAATTAAACAACTTGTTTGTTTTCAACAACAACATCTTCTATGAACATTTTTGTATACCTTAAAGTCAATCGCCTTTAGTGTATCTATTGGTTAACTGCATGTAGAGTGCTATAGCAAAAACACGCATTTGCCACAGTTGTTGAATGCTGTGTTGTTCACTGCTGCATCATACTCTGCCATATCAAGCCAGTCATCTTTGTCATCTTTTTATGGATTGTCATCTTCATCAATACTGGGATTGCCTGCCTGAGGAAATTAAACCTGTAATTTCAAATAATTCAAAGTGTATTAATAATTTTAATCTAACGAGCCATGACAAATGAAATGCATCATATAATTTTGCTTTTTCTATTGTAAAGATTAGTTAGTATTTAATACTAAGCAAGCTCGGTCCCTGTGTGTGATTGTGATTTACTATATCCAACATATTAAGTACATTTGATAACATAACCACCTTAAATGCTGCTTTCATGTTACACAGTGTAACATCAGGGGTGTTGAAAAATAAATTTTGCTGGTATGGCCCGATTTACCTTTTGCTGGCACCTGTGCATGGCAACATAATTGCCACCCTGGCTAATTGGATTTATGACATCCCTTCCCCACAACTGTAACCCAAGTTTTTTCCAAGCTGTCCCACTACCAGGAAAAAAGCACGCGAAAATTTGAAAAAGTGTGTGCGTAGTGCATGAAAGTTTGCTATTTCAATGTTAAAATTTGGAGATGAACCAGACTCACCGAGTCAGTGATCAAAATTTCCAAATCGTCCACTGATCTGCTACTAATAAAAAGAACATTAACAAATATGCATGAAACATGCGAAAAAATTGCAACTTTAAATGCTGAAATCGTGCCAAAGGAAAATGCATAGGCGTTTTACAACTTTGGTTACTTTTGTCCCGTTATTTTGATCCAGCTGAGGTTTTTTCAGGCATGAGAGGAGTTGCCGTAGCACTCATAATGATTAAGGCTTACATATAGAAAGGATGGAATTATAATATTTTTAAGATTCATGTTTAAGTTTGAGATGAAAAAAAAAGTAATTTCCAATGGGACGTCTCACAGATCTACTGACAGAATGGCTTTACCAAGATAAATGCACTCCAATGGGACGTCTCACAGATCTACTGACAGAATGGCTTTACCAAGATAAATGCACTTTGTGCCAATTCAGCATTTGAAAACCCTAACACTTTTGATAAGTTAAAGAAGATATGAAAAAGGAGAGAAGATGAACAAAGAAGTCACTTGGCACCCCGGGATTCGAACTTTTGACCCCCCCCCCCTTGCATGCCAACCACATGATTACGGACAGGTAGCTACAGAGGTTATCACTGCATGGGCAGCAATTCTGTGAGCATATAACACTTAGGGTGATTGTGTCATCGCAGACCCTGGATTCATGAATGCGCAGCATTTTTCATTGTGGTATTTTGTGGATTTTGTAAAATTTGTCAGAACATTTCTATCATTAGTAGGAGAGGACACTGACACATGCAGTGCCGGATTTACCTTTTTGGGGGCCTTAAGCCAGGCCAAAATTCGGAGGCCCCCAATCTCCATGTGAGGAAGGCATATGTATTCAAGTAGCCAGGTTTTTTAAAGGTAAGGGTGCATACTTTTAGAGGCCTAAGATCAATAGTGCCAGAGACAAGCATATTTTATTCCTATTTGAGACATTTGCATGTGAAGTACACAGAAAATTTTATATTTCAGACAATTTAAGCTAAAAATAAAGGTAAAAAAACTTTCTTTGTCCACATCAGCTCAACGCGCCTGGCCAACATCATTGTAGGCCAACAATATAGCGCCCAAATTACAAACTTATTGTAGTTTTTATCCCCTCGCTCTCATGGTGATGTGAAAGACACTCATACTCTAACCCCTTGTACCACACCCCCTCCTCCCTCCTGCCCTTCTCTCTTCCTTTCTCTTTTCCCTTTTTCGGGATCGCCAGGGGGGTGTCAAGAACACTTTTCATACCTTTTTATATACCCTTTGTATATATAACCCAACATAACAGATGTTTTGTGAACAATGTCGAAACCGGTGTTTTCTAGGTATGTCTTACCTCAGTTTCTTTTTGTTATTTGTCTTGACCTCCTCTTCAATCTTGATCATCTTTTGAACAAGCAACAGTGATGTACATGTATAGCAGGTTTACCAGAGCTTGAAAAAGGCATGGAAGTATTGGTTCTCTACAATAGTGAAAGGCTGTATCCACTGATGAGGTTCAGGAGGGACTCTCTCTTCTATTACTACTTCTAGTTATGGTATGTGTTGGGTTGGGTCATTCATGATTTCTGTTATCATATTTCTGCCACACGAAGGAGTCCAGCACCAGCAGTTGTATTTTGTTGATATTCAGTGTAACTGCAAAAATCAAAAAAAATAATGGTTGAATTAGTTGAATGAATGGATACTTTTAATCATGTGACTTCACAAGGGTTACAAGAAGACAAGTTGAGTGGATCCAGTGTTAATAATATCCTTCACATATTTAATGAATATGGAGTGTTTGATATGACAATGTAGTGACACAGAAGCTAGCTCACAGATTGTCATCTGGAATCTTAGTTTAGACCCAGATACCAGGTTATTCAAGTTCTCTAACCCGATATAAGACACACACACCTACCCCCACCCCCACACACATCTAGACCCAAATGCCAAGAGCAAAATTGTACAGATTTGTTGTGAATGGACATTATTTTCCTCGCTCTTTTCCTTTTCTTTTCATGCTTGACAGCTTGGTTTGAGCAATAGCCCGGTCCCATCAGGACCAAAGCATGTGTTCATCCAGACTGACTGGTTAAACAAACAAACAAATAAAACAAACAAACAAATATCGCACCCTTTAGTTAATTGTGACCAGATGTAAACAAGATTTTGAGCCGAACAAGTGAGGTAAAGCATAAAAAAGTGGAATTTACTACTAGCGCCCATGCATGTTACTCCCACTGTTGTAATACGATACAATCCTCTGGGTGTGTTTATGTGTATCCCGCACGCCGTGTACGTGTACTGTGCATACATGTTTGACTAATATTGCCATTGTAATAATAAAACACCGGTTCCATCGTTTTATTCAAAATCTCGGATTTTGACAAAACTACAGCACCTAAAGTCTTGATTTTTGTAGAGTATCTTTATTGACTAAAGTAGATTACAATCGTGCAAAAAACGGAATTGTTATAATATGGCTTTAACATAAATTGAAACAGAAAACATCTGTACCAACTGGTTTTTGTTTTGTGACGGTAAATTTTGTATGTTTAGATCAAGTCACAATCGTAAGCCCGAAAACCACTTCAAGGTAGATGCATAGTCCAGCTGCAAGTTGTTCTTTTATAAGGTTACATCAGGAAATCCAAATTAATCAATTTTCATTCAAATTGATGTTAAATTCTTTCTCAACATTCCTGATTTAACAAAATTTTGAATTTTGACCCTGTATTATCTTAAATATCCCACGGGTGATAATAGTTGTGCCTCATACTCCAGTCCCAAATGTGCAAAAGACTACCCCTTACCCTAACTTGCATATTTGGTTTTATTGTACATGGTGGTTCCGATTCATTCTGCATCACCCGTAGAACAATAATCAGCAAAAGAAAATGTTTCATAAAACTGGCATAACCATCATATATGCCTTTCTTTGCAGCTGGACTACTGAGTCGGGAACACTTAACGGATACAAGACGAATGTTGAGGGCCTCGTTCCTCAAGACAAGACACCCCATGGCCATTGGCCCAGCTTACAAAGGCTCAAGAGGGCCGCGACGTTAGAGAACACGCTGTGCATCTGTTTATGTTCTCGCCTCACACCATAGCGGGTAACCAAGTGGCACAGTCCCTCGGAGGTGACATAGACGAAGGACATCATGTAAACCAATCCCTCGCTGGCACTATGACATTCAATAGAGGCATCGTACTCTACGGCATCTTCCCAGACAAACGATACAAACGCTAACATATATTGTATAGGAGGGATGCACGTACCATAGCAATGTACTAATTTTGAATTTGCTTATTTTTTTACTTTTACAGTATTTTCTAAATTTGGGTACATATTGACAGCTAACAGCCTTGCTTCAACTAGAATTCCTAAACCAAAATCAATATAATTGAATACCTAAGTGGAAGAAGGGCCCAACTTCATCAAAACTGTTTTTGAGATATTAAGAAAAAACTTAAATATTTGTAAAAGTTTTATAGACAGAATGTTTTCATCTTCAAGGGACTTTTAATACATGAACATGCAATATTACATACATTCAAAATTATATACGTTTCCATGGCAATGTACAGTTCTTAATACGAGCTGAAGTTGGGCCCTTCTTCCACTAATATATTATAGGTGCGAGTTCCGTAAGCAGATGTGTTATAAATAGCTAAGAGAAATTTGATAATCATCCATTACTTGCACAAGTAGAAGCATGAAAATATGTTAGCAAGAAAGTTTATTGTAGAGAAAAGTAGATTTCTTGGATGAACAAAATTCCTCTTTAACCCAATATTTGTGGAAGATGGGCCAAACTCCATGGAGTTGGGCCTTTCTTCCATGAAAACCATGATTAAGTGTATGTGGAAGACTATTTAGAGAGTGGATTTTGGTTCATCTTTCACACACAAGAAAGAACAGTTTGCAGGCAATAAAATGCAGGGTCTAACTGATTTTTGTAAAAAAGATTGAATTAGGCCCTTCTTCAATTCAGGTATTGTGCCCAACCTCAAAATGTCCGAAACCTTATTGTGCATGTACTATGATAGTTGTCGCGCAAATAAATGCAGTTCCTAAAGTTTTATTATTGATTTTGTGTTATCATCAATCAAGTCAGCATCCTCAACACCATCCCCAAGAGTCATATCACCTTCATCATCACCCTGCCAAAATATTCTGTCATCTTGTTCCAACTTTGCCAATCTATCTGTGAGAGATCCTTATAAAGTCTCCATCAAGAGTCAGTAAGATTAATCGAGACAATAGGATATGTTGTTGAAACTGGTATAGAAGAGTCTTGTATCACAGACAGGAAACTCAGAGACTAACCCAACCTGTCCAAGCCATGTGTAGGAGAATAACATCAGCTGAAATGAGCTACAGGGAACCATGCTCACCCAAGTCAGGAATCTCTTGCGCCGATGCGCTTGCAGTGCACGCTTATGCACTTGCAGTGCACAGATGCCCTTGGCTCGCACCAAGCACTTGCCCCTCACAAATCAAGCCAAACTGAGCTTCTGACAAAGGCTAGGTAAGGGTATGGTAGGGGTACCTGATCAGGATGCTGGAATCTAGTGGGTAGTCCCACATTTGAGACCTACATTTACAGGAATGTTGCTACCGGGGGGGGTGGTCTCAACTTTGGTTTAGGTAGGGATGAGCCGCTGATACTTCAAAAAGTACCCGACCGTAAACCAAAGGACTAGAAATTCTACCAATTTTTTATAAATTTTTGCAAATTTGTGTAAGGAAAAATTTGCACTTTTTGACAAAATTTTGAAGAAAAAACACCCTTTCAAATTTTCATGAAATTATGGCCATCAATAAACCAAAATGGCTGAAAATCCAACGAAGTCTAAATGGCTGAAAATGTACCCCGAATCTGCCGTACATCCCCATACCCTCATTTCCAAAAAGACCCTCCCCCTTGGTTTTTGCTGTCCAAATGGGTCATGTTTTTCATAGCAAAATGACTAGGTGACAAAAATAAAAAATTCTCGCCGGGCAGTCGGACTTAATGACCAAGTACTGCGCCGGGCAGCCGGACTTGATGACCAATGAAGATGGTGGGATCTAGAGGGGTGCCTATACACTGGGGGAAAACATATATAGGGATGTGCTATCCAAATAGGTTTATTTGCCAAAACCTTGCTTGACATGGATCAGGCCCGTACGCAGGATTTTTTTGGGGGGAGGGGTGCTGATTTTGAAAAAGCGTACTTTTCCCAAGGGGGCGATTTTGTGAAAAGTGGACTTTCTTTCCAAAATATGGACCTTTTTTGATATGAAAACCATAAAAAAACCCTGATTTACATGTAATCTGTAATTTATATAGGCCTCTTGTCAATATATACATGTATTTGAATGGGGCTTCAACTTTGTCAATACTGCCGTCTCTTCATTTTTTGTCAAATTTTTCATTTCAAAAATACCAAATGACAATTTGAATGACTTATCCTTTACTTTTAAGCAATTTATTATCAATTTTGATTTTTTTTATACTTGCGCAGCTGGGATCACTGAATGGTTCTTTAATCATAAACCATTCACTTGACCCTGGCAGACCAGGGTAGAGTTAGGAACGTTCCAATGAGTCCATTCTAATAGCACCTAACTTATACACAAGATTGACCACAATAATATGATTGAATTCCTGATGCAGAAAAATACACTGAATCAATTCTGAAGAAATTGTGTTAATCGTATAGGGCCAACACACTAGCTACTAAAAACTTTTTCTTTCATTTTTTTATTGGATTTTGGTCTAATTGTAGCTGAGAGTTTATATTTTCTGATATTTTTTTTTTCTGAGGAAATGGTGTTCATTGTCAGATATACACCCTATATGCATATTTTTGATTGGTAAAATTGGAAAACTTATGCATGTGAATAAGTAACTAAAATTTACTCCAGTCGGCATTATTTAATTACCAATTTTACGATTAAGGGATACTACACCCTGGCCGATTTTGTGCCTATTTTTGCATTTTTCTCAAAAATTATAGCGCATTGGTGACAAGTAAGATATGTATATGATAGGGGCAAGGACAACAACTACTGCATTGAAAATTCAGCAACTCAAGGAAAGTAGTTCTAATTTGCAATTCAAGTTGCATAATTCCACAACTTTGTGCTGGAAAAACTGGCATAAAGAGACAATGCCCATGATTTTGTTTCAAATGGATACCGATAGTTGTTAGTTTACATCTTAGCTTTACATTAAGTGGCAAATTTAATATCCCAGATTACTGAACTCACACAGGTTGCCAAAAACATTTTAGAGAAGAATATACTGCTCCTGTGTGTATCATTCAGCAACGCCAAATTTGCATATGCAAATTAGGAAATATGGTGGTTTGGAAAAGCTTCTCCTACCTTAATCATTCACTTACCAAAACTAGTTTACCATTATACTATTCAACCTGTGCTGTTAATATACATGTTCTGCTGCTATACATTAAAAACAAATTTGCACAAAGGCATTTTGCATCATTCCACAAAGCTTGCCCTAGAAGCTTAATTCATTTACACAAAACCCGCAAGAATAAAGCCCATAAAATTGAAATCTTGAATTATATATTTGAAACATGATTTAAAATAACATATATTTTGATTTCAATCAATCTACACTTTAAAAGTTGAATAACAAGTAATTTAATAACAAATAAATATAAAAATATATTTAAATGCTGAAAGAATCCATGTGTTTTGTTTCTTTGTTACTTTTTAAACGTCTTTCTGACTGTCTGCTTCTTCTTGCATTATGTACAAGATACACCAAAGTGCAGTTGCACTGGGTTGCAGAATTGTACAGATAAAAAATATCTGCCAGAGATCGCTACGTGGACATTTCTGCAATGACCCCTGAGGTATGTGCATCTAACCATGGTGGGGTGGGGTGCAGCACTTAAATATACCTCCACTCCCCTTGCGTGACAGGTAGTACTGGGTTACGTTGTACCAGTAGCAATTTCTTGACCTGACCGATCTTGATCGACTGTGATTCTACCTGGGTCTGTTAATTATTTTGAGCAACATTGGGGCCTATGTGTTTTAATTGTATTTGGGAAATAAATAAACATAATAAAGGTATGGCCATTTACTGCTACATGCCAAAGGCTACATGCTAGTGAATTCATCTCCCAACTAGGGCAGGAAATGTCAATATCCCTGCACTTAGTAACCCCTCAAAACTTTGTATCATTCCACAAAGCTTGCCCTAGAAGCTCAATTTATTTAAACATAACTGAGAGAATTGAGCTCATAAATTTGAAATCTTGAATTATATATTTGAAACATGATTTAAAATAACATATATTTTGATTTCAATCAATCTACACTTTAAAAGTTGAATAACAAGTAATTAAATAACAAATAAATAAAAATATATTTAAATGCTGAAAGAATCCATGTGTTTTGTTTCTTTGTTGCTTTTTAAATGTCTTTCTTGCTGTCTGCTTCTTCTTCTTGCGTTATGTACAAGATACACCAAAGTGCAGTTGCACTGGGTTGCAGAATTGTACAGATAAAAAATGATCTGCCAGAGATCGCTATGTGGAGGTTTCTGCAATGACCCCTGAGGTATGTGCATCTAACCATGGTGGTATGGGGTGCAGCACATAAATATACCCCCACTCCCCTTGCGTGACAGGTAGTACTGGGTTACGTCGTACCAGTAGCAATTTCTTGACCTGACCGATCTCGATCGACTGTGATTCTACCTGGGTCTGTTAATTATTTTGAGCAACATTGGGGCCTATGTGTTTTAATTATATTTGGGAAATAAATAAACATAAAAGGTTTGGCCATTTACTGCTACATGCCAGAGGCTACATGCTAGTGAATTCATCTCCCAACTTGGGCAGGAAATGTCAATATCCCTGCACTTAGTAACCCCTCAAAACTTTGTGAAAAAACTTGACATGTGTTTCGTTTTAGATACCTTGAACAAAAATGTGGCAATTGCGGTAACCACAACAGGAAGGTAGTGCATTTTCAATTTTTTGCTTTTCATATTAAAACGCTGGAGCAATTCAACTGAAAGCATAAACAATCGGACCACGCCCGGGATCAGGCCTCTTTCAATGAATGCTTATTAATGTTATTTAACATGTTCTGAGTATAAGTACTTGAGTTAATAACTTTTATACAGAGCTATAAATACAACTCAAAGCATGAAGAAATCAAACCATGCCCATCTAAATTGATTAGGTTTTTAAATGTTCAAAAGTAAATTGTATACAATGAATACTTATTAATATGATCTGAGTATATAAGTGCTTCACCTCCAAACAAGAACAGTTATCACAGACTGGATGTTTTTGAAATGAGTTTCCCTTTTTCAAGGTTTCTTCAATAACAGCTGTGGCATACATGTATATCATTAACAATAACCATGTATTCCCAAGCTGGTTAAAATTGCTTATTTTGAATTATCTTTTAGGTATTGAATTAAAATTTAAAGCAAACATTGCTGAACATTAATGAAATTTTTGGCCTTGGGTTGTTGCAATCCACAACAATACCCTTTGCTCAACTTCAACAAAGACTCATTCAGTGAATAATTAAGTAATTTTTCCTCTGTTCTTCCATGAGACCCAGTGAACGAACAATTAGCAGACCACATAGATAAAGAATTAAGCCCATAAATTTGAAATCTTGAATTATATATTTGAAACATGATTTAAAATAACATATCTTTTGATTTCAATCAATCTACACTTTAAAAGTTGAATAACAAGTAATTAAATAACAAATAAATATAAAAAAATATATTTAAATGCTGAAAGAATCCATGTTTTTGTTTTTCTTTGTTACTTTTTAAACGTCTTTCTGACTATCTGCTTCTTCTTCTTGCGTTATGTACAAGATACACCAAAGTGCAGTTGCACTGGGATGCAGAATTGTACAGATAGAAAATATCTGCCAGGGATCGCTACGTGGACATTTCTGCAATGACCCCTGAGGTATGTGCATCTAACCATGGTGGGGTGGGGTGCAGCACATAAATATACCTCCACTCCCCTTGCGTGACAGGTAGTACTGGGTTACGTCGTACCAGTAGCAATTTCTTGACCTGACCGATCTCGATCGACTGTGATTCTACCTGGGTCTGTTAATTATTTTGAGCAACATTGTGTTTTAATTATATTTGGGAAATAAATAAACATAAAAGGTTTGGCCATTTACTGCTACATGCCAGAGGCTACATGCTAGTGAATTCATCTCCCAACTTGGGCAGGAAATGTCAATATCCCTGCACTTAGTAACCCCTCAAAACTTTGTGAAAAAACTTGACATGTGTTTCGTTTTAGATACCTTGAACAAAAATGTGGCAATTGCGGTAACCACAACAGGAAGGTAGTGCATTTTCAATTTTTTGCTTTTCATATTAAAACCGCTGGAGCAATTCAACTGAAAGCATAAACAATCGGACCACGCCGGGATCACGCCTCTTTCAATGAATGCTTATTATTGTTATTAACATGTTCTGAGTATAAGTACTTCAAGTTAATAACTTTTATACAGAGCTATAAATACAACTCAAAGCATGAAGAAATCAAACCATGCCCATCTAAATTGATAAGGTTTTTAAATGTTCAAAGTAAATTGTATACAATGAATACTTATTAATATGATCTGAGTATATAAAGTGCTTCACCTCCAAACAAGAACAGTTATCACAGACTGGATGTTTTTGAAATGAGTTTCCCTTTTTCAGGGTTTCTTCAATAACAGCTGTGGCATATATCACTAACAATAACCATGTATTCCCAAGCTGGTTAAAAATTGCTTATTTTGAATTATCTTTTAGGTATTGAATTTAAAATTTAAAGCAAACATTGCTGAACATTAACCCTAACACTGGACCCTGCTTTTTGGGATCGGAAGTCAAAGAAGATCCGAAAAAGTCAAGGAGAAGAAGAATTTTGACTTGGGTTGACCCCTCGCATGCCAAGCACACGATCACGGACCGGTAGCTACACAGGTTATTGGTGCCCGGCCAGCAATTCCGTGCGCATGTAACATTTTTTCATCGTAAGATTTTGTAAGATTTTTGGGTGTTAGGGTTAATGAAATTTTTTGGCCTTGGGTTGTTGCAATCCATAACAATACCGTTTGCTCAACTTCAACAAAGACTCATTCAGTGAATAATTAAGTAATTTTTCCTCTGTTCTTCCATGAGACCCAGTGAACGAACAATTAGCAGACCACATAGATAAAGATGTGGTCAAAGAGCAGACATCATATGTGACACAGACGTCATGTTACATGTCACTACAGCCCAATTCGAGCTCCTCAATTTCCCAATCTTGCCAAACATTCAGCAGATTAGTTACAAAACTACAAAGTGAAGCTGCAGAAATGGCCTACAAAACGGCTCCTTAGATTCAACACAGGGAAATGCAAAACTACGCATTTTGGAAACGCCAACCCAGAAGTTAATTACATAATGCATGGTTTTACACTTGGAAGCCATACAGGAAGAGAAAGTCCTGGGTGTTTAACTGACTAGGGACTGCAAGTCGAGTGTACAATGTACCAAAGCAACCCAGAAGGCACTAAGGAGTTTGATGTAAAGGGAGAGCCACATTTAGCCAGGTTAAAAGGAGAGCCACAGTTTACAAAGGCCAGGTTGTAGTGTTATGGAGTATGCCTCACTATGCTAGATGAGTGCCTCAACCACCACCCTGAAGCTCCTTGACTTCATACAGAGCAAAGCATTGAGGATTATTGGTGTTGTTGAGCAGCAGGCAAGAATGGATCTTAACACCCCCTCTTTACATCACACACAACAGGTGGCTGCTGCATCTGTGCTCTACAAGATGCACACCAGCTTGTGCCCACCAGACTTGAAAGCATTGCTGCCCAAGCATTATGTGATCAGACGAGCCACACGCACCAGTCTCTCAATGCCAAGTCATGCACTGACTGAGCCAGTCTCAAGAACCGGCAGAACTTTCGTCCATTTTGCAGTCCATGTTTGGAATGGACTCCCAGACAGTGTAGTTGGAGAGATCACTGATTATGGAGCTCAATCCGTGTACATCAACATCTTTCAGGATGATGATTTAGTAGAGGGTTCTTGTCACTCTCCTAAGCTGCTGTGAATAATTGATTAGCCCATAATGATTACTAATAATAGTGCCCTGTTGCCTATATAAGGCCATGAATTATCTGCGGGTTGAACATACATTCAAATTCATTAACAGAGACGGCGTCACCAACAGAGCTTACATCACACCACACCTGGAATACTGTGTTCAAGCTTGGAGTCCTGGATTAAAGAAAGATTGCCACTCTGGAAAAATGTTCAAAGGAGAGCTACTAAGTTGGACCCAGATATCAGAGACATCGGATCCACGAGGAAGAAGTGGTTAGTGCACTTTCATATCCCAATGTTTAAGGCAAAATTAGATATTGGATGAGAAGGATGTCTTCAATAACAGCTACACATAACATCATACACATATGCATATTACGTCGACATCAGTAAACCATGTATTCCCAACCTGGGTAAAAATGTTTTTGAAAAATCTTAGGGTATTGAATTTTAAACTTAAGAACAAACATTGCTGAACATACTAATGAAATGTTGGCTATCATGCAGATATCATTGCTGTATTCAATGTTAAAATGTAAGAATGTGTTTGTTATTTAATATTGCAATATCATCCACCAGTGCAGCATAAAGATATGTACTTGAGGAAGCCAACTATCAAAGTGGTGGGTTGCCATTTGTGTATGAATTAATTCATGTTTAAAAACGTAGAAATTCAAGTTGTTTATTAAAGAGTCATCAAATTTGAATAAAAATCACTAACCAGGGTTGTAGCTACAGTGGGCTACACTCAGTTTTGGAGCCCACCACTCAGCTGCAATTTTAGCACTGCAGTCCATCACTCAAGAGGCCAAAATTGCACCATTTGAGTGAATTAGTCAAGAATTTGGTCCATTTTGGCAAAATATTGCCAAATATGCAAAGTTTTCATCAAATGCCACCCAGCACCAAAAATATCCTTGCTACAACCCTGTTTCTAACCAAGTGCTAATGATCACCTCAATAAGATTACCCGTACATGTATGTAAATCATACTTTTGAAGGGCATCTTGGCCAGAATAGCAGTGGGCGAAAGCCCTTTGGCCAATTTTCAATTTTGGCCAAATATGCAAAATTTTCATCAAATGCCACCCAGCACTAAAAATATCCTAGCTACAACGCTGTTACTAATCAAGTCCTAATGATCACCTCAATAAGATTACCTGTATATGTGTGTAAATCATACTTTTGAAGGGCATCTTGGCCTGAATAGCAGTGGGCGAAAGCCCTTTGGCCAATTTTCACTGACAGTAGATTTCCCTATTCCAATGTTGCGTACTTTGAAGTTTGATACATTTTGTGTATTCCAAAGTACTATCAATCCTTAAAAATAGTGTTTCAATGACTATAGAATCTGTGCATGCAGTGAGGATGATTGAAGTTTATTTTCAACAAAATTGATAGAAACGTTCATGAAGATAGATTAATTTCAAAGGCAGTGATTATGATTTGGTGTAGAGTGGACCTAAATATCCCGTGCTGTGTGACTTTTGGCATTGTCTATGCATCAAAATACTGGGCTATTCCATACACCCTCTATGCATGGTAGACATGACCTTAATCTCCCACACAGATTGCAGGATGTAGATTTGAATGGAGTTTTTTTTTTGACATCTTAATTTTTTGACATCTTAATTTAACCTGGGTAGATAATTTTTTTTAAACACTGTTCTCCCAAGATGCCAAGGGTAGGGTGTTTGGATCAGGCATATTTTTTTTCATCTCACAAGTGAGCGAAGGCATTTAGGGCCTACCACCATATTTAAATTGTATAGCCTATGGGAAACAAACATATGCATGTTGTTAAGGATGTTTTGCTTTACTCTAGAGTATACATTAAACACTGATTAAGTGATTTGCATGTTTCTATCTGTGATTTATAGACTGCCACGACACACAGCCTTAGATATACAGTGATGATTTAGTGTAGTCGAGTGGACCTAAATGGCCCAGGCTGTGAATTTTGGCAGTCGGAATCAGTGCTTAAAGTATACTCCAGGGTATACCCATCATAAAGCTATATTTGATTGGTGCAGAAGCAGCATTAAACAATAATGACAATAACAATTTTGATGAAGATTTGGAAATCCATGTTTAAAGATTACCATGGTTACCTCATCTTCCTTGATATGAATTTGAATGAGTAACAAGTTACAAGAGATTCAATGTTTGGTGCGAAGGAGTTTGGTGTACATCGTTTTAGAAATAGTGAATGGTGAATGATGAAAGGTTCCAAGTTCCAGTGATGTTCTAAAGTCTTGGGCAGATGGTTGAAGAGGTGCAGAACTCCAGTCAATAAATCAATATAATGCAGAATTCCTATCATTTGATTGCTGCTAGAACTGGCTCACAAAACATCAAAGTTCACAATCATTCATGGGGTCCACTCTTCCCCACGCTATCAGTTCAAATCTCAAGATCTTGGTGATGAAAAGTGATGAAAGTTGCCAATGAAAACGGTGATGAAATGGTGATATTCTGTAGTTTTTCAGTTCAGTTCAGTGTTATTGTCAGTGAGTGTTTTACTTCATAATGGATGAAATTAAATTCATCATCAGGATGGTGATATTCTGTAGTGTTTCAATTCAGTTCAGTGTTATTGTCAGTGAGTGTTTTACTTCATAATGGATGAAATTGAATTCATCATCAGGATAGTCTTCAGGATTTGTAAGTTTTCACTCCAATTTGAAAAATCTTGCAGTAATTCATCCTTCATAAGTTCTGTAGTGGTACACTAAGATTGTTAGTGTT
Source organism: Amphiura filiformis (assembly GCF_039555335.1). NCBI lineage: Eukaryota > Metazoa > Echinodermata > Ophiuroidea > Amphilepidida > Amphiuridae > Amphiura > Amphiura filiformis. Next base: position 5,574,285 of record NC_092646.1, read on the forward strand.
GCCCTTCAAAGATGAAACCGTTCATAATTTGACAAGGGTCTTCATTTCTCAAGTTTTTTGAAACATCAGCATCCAAAGTTGTGTAATTATTGGCTATCATGCCAGTCAGTCCTTTTTTTCCAATGATGACTACACCACAGCGTATCTCTCCTGTCACAATGATATCCCAATTAGGATATTTCACAAGTTTCAGCTACAAATCATGCTGCCCTTTATACATGGCTATGTGCAACGGCTTCATTGAGTCACTGCTATCCATTCACAATGGTAATTCCTATCAACACTTCACCATTCACAGAAAGCCACCAACTGCTTCTTTGTTGTATGTCATTATTGCTTTTAATTCACAAGTTAATTAAAGATGGACAAATGTTGCTGCACAAAATCATGGACTGAGAAAGGTGCGACAGCTTTGACAACAATGTGTCTTTTGATGTTTTTTGATTATAATTATATTTCCATGTAAGGCCAAAAGTCAGTATCTGCACAAATCAAATGCAAGCTTCCTACTAAGGGACGCACCATTTGATTCTCGGGGGGGGGGGGTAGGAAGTTGGGGTCGGGGAAAGAATTTTTTTCGCCGCCAAAGGCAAGTTTTTTTTTGTTTAATTTCATGCATTATACACAGTTAGGTGGGGGAAGTTGTTTTTTTTTAGTGTTGGTGGGGAAAGTTTTTTTCCTCATGTAGTGGGTGAAGTTTTATTTTTCAAAACTTCCTATTCCCACCCTGAGAATCTAATGGTGCATCCCTAATAGTTTTTTTCTCACTTGAGTCTTATGATTACAACATATGGTAAGATTCAAACTACATCATATGAGGAATATTTTTTCATAACATCTATAATACTATTTTTCACCCAGATGTGGCAGTGACGTCAGTGCACATTTCATTGGGCACAGCTTCAAATTGCTAGCTTTCGGTCAAAGCACTGGCATAGACGTGCACATGCTTAAAGATGCCGAATAGATACGAGCGCTAAGCAGCCGTCTCAACTCATTGACATCACTGTCACATCAGGTCGTAAAGTCATAAATATAAGTAAAAATATTGTGTGACTTAATGGCATTTTAAATCATGTATACCCAGCATAAAGCTGCATGTGACTGATCCAGAAGCAACATTAAACTTCTGCATGACAACTGACTATTTGGGAGAGTTAGAGAATTCTTACCTAAGGCTTGAACACTCACAGATCATATTAAAATGTAGATATTTATATAGCGCTTTATGCAGTAAACAGCCTCAAAGCGCTTTACATTTATTCCGCCGTTATTAGAATATGTCGGAACCACGTTTGCTGCCTACAAATGGCGCAGGGTTCATCAGTACAACGACTGTGACTACCCCTAACAGCTTCCCATTGCACCTGGGTGGGGTGAAGCAAGCGAGACAAAGCGCCTTGCCCAAGGGCGCAACACGTTGGCGGGACGGGGACTCGAACCCACGCACGTCAAGCAAGCTCTCAGATTATGAGTCCAAGGCCGTAACCACTGAGCCACCGTGCCCTCTAAATATTCTCCCGGCTGATGGTGCAGTGCCCACTTGGGCCTTTTTTTTAAACAGCAGCCAACTTCTAAGTGCTTCTTTGTTGTATTTAAAAGATTTCTCCTTGTTTTAGTCATAAGTTAATTAAAAATTGACACATTTTGCTGCACAAGCTCATAGCCTGAAAAGTGCAACATGTTCAACAACACATGTTGTATGATATAATTTTTGATATGTTTCCATGCAAGGCCAAAAGTCAGTATCTGCACAAGATCATGGCCTGAGAAAGGTGCAACATGTTTGACAACAAATGTGTCTTTTGATACATATATTCCATGTCAGGCCAATAGTCAGTATCTGCACAAATCAAATGCAAGCTTCCTACTTATATTTATTTTCCTCACTTATGGTAAGAATATTCAAACCACATCTTATAAGGAATATTTTTTCTTAACATCTATATAATTTTTCACCCTGATGTGGCAGTGACTTCAGTGCATATTTCATTGAGCACGGCTTCAAATCGCTAGTGTTCGGTCAAAGCACTGGCATAGACATGCACATGCTTAAAGAAGCCGAATAGATGCAAGCGCAAAGCAGCTGTCTCAATGCATTGACGTCACTGCCACATCAAGACAAAAAATGGTAAATATGGAAAAATGAGTAAAAATATTGTGTGACTTTTGGCATTATTTTTATGGACGATTTGAATCATTTAATTTTGAAAGCACTTTAAATCATGTATATCCATCATAAAGCTGCATGTGACTGATCCAAAAGCAACATTGAACATTTACTTCTGCATGACAATAATAACTTGGATAAGGGTTTGGAGAATTTGCCTCACAGAATATTTTTACATTTTTTTTCTTTTTGGGGGGTTTTTTTTTTTTTTTTTTTTTTTTTTTTTTTTTTTTTTTTTTTTCTTTTTTTTTTTTTTTTTTTTTTTTTTTTTTTCTTTTTTTTTTTTTTTTTTTTTTTTTTTTTTTTTTTTTTTTTTTTTTTCTTTTTTTTTTTTTTTTTTTTTTTTTTTTTTTTTTTTTTTTTTTTTTTTTTTTTTTTTTTTTTTTTTTTTTTTTTTTTTTTTTTTTTTTTTTTTTTTTTTTTTTTTTTTTTTTTTTTTTTTTTTTTTTTTTTTTTTTTTTTTCTTTTTTCTGTTTTTATTTTACATCTTATTCTACATGCATATATTGACTACGCCAAAGTGCCAACAACTACAACTACCATATCATTACCACAGTTTGAAGAATAATCTATCTTGTAGTATTTCTATGCAACAAAGACCATATTTTTGGTATACCTTTCAGCAATCAATAACATTTTTCAATTATTTTTGAATGTGATGTTACTGTATCAAAAATGAAGTTTAAAAAATATTCACAGTGCACAGCACTGTCTTGAGTGTGTTAACAAAGGAGATTAAAGTATGTATCATATAGGCCTTCCCATACAATGCAGTCAGTTTCAAAAAGAGTAGGGTGTTTACCCCTAACTGTCACAATCACTCCCCTTTTGTTCACAGGGAGCCTTTAAGATTAGCATTTTTTATTAGGATACCCTTCTGCATAAGCAGAAAAATCAAAATAAATTGTAGTAATGATTAAATTTTACAACCATCTGTTTGAAACACTACTGCATAATGAACTTGGAGCAAAAAGTGAATTAGATCCCCTACTTCAGAAATTTGGATAAAAATAGAAGACTATGCTAAGCTTTCCAATATTGAAGTGATCAATTTTACAGGGTTTGCCTAGATGGTAAACAGATCAATGAAAATTTCTGAAATCCAAATGTTTTGATGATTCTTCAGAGAAAAAAACATGAATTTTACTATAGAATTTGCCTCCCCCATCCTGACATACAATGCAACCCACTACTTTGTTATTACTGATGACTCTTCAAATTGGAATTTGAAATATCTAAAACGTGAGTACGACCTGTAAAACATAATTTAACAATAATATACTTGTAAAAAGCTTTAAAATGTTTGTATTTGGGAAGCTGACCACAGTAAATCATTCAGTCAACAGGTTTACATATGTCTATCAATGAACATGCACACACATCACATGAAAAGACAGGTGACAGCTGGAAAGACCATTATAAGCTACCATGGATGCTGGGTAAATAGCCAGGAGTGGATTGCTCATTAGTATACTTGTGAAATCTGTGGCAAAGAGTGCTTCTCAACATGGAAGGCCTATGTTCTCAAGCAGCAGCCGGCCAGCACACAAATCCACTGCATGAAGGCACAGGAGAGTCCAAAGGAGTAGTTGGCGCTCAGGTCTGCACTCCTCAATTTTGAGCTATGGTTATTGCATGGAGTACACTGAACTATGCCATTTCATGGAAATGAGATTTCTACCATACATGAAATTCATTCAGATTTTACAAAAAAAATCCACTGTCACCATCCAGGATTTGAACCTAGGACCACCAGTTTTGAATGAAGCTGGTGCTCTACCAACTGAGCTAATGGTTCAGTGATTTTTTTATTTATTTTTAAAAATCCAAATAAATTTTATATGTGCTAGGAATCGCATTTCCATGAAATGGCATAGTTAAGTGTACTCTGTGCAACAACCATTTGACCTCAAGTTGTGGAGTGCAGACCTTAGAAGCGCAAAATACTCCTTTAGACTCTCCTGTGCCTTCATGCAGTGGATCTGGTGTACTGCCGGGCTGCTGCTTGAGAACATAGGGTAGGAGGTAGGAGATATACAGAAAATGAAGCAATATTTCCAGAAAGACTCCACAACAAAGTTAACCATGGCACAACAAGGTAGATAGCTAGGCTGGGAAAGAACCAAAAATGGACATCAGATGGAACAAACTCCAATAGTGCATCCAATTTGAAGGCAATGATCCTGTGTTGGTAGCTTCAAGGGTTCTAGCTTTGAAGCCAGGCCCATATGCACTCTATTTCAAAGAGACATGTAGGAATAGCTTTTTCTGAAGGATTTTATCATTTGCCTCTATGATCGGGTTGATCCTACGCCGGGATCCTATGTGAGCCTAAGGGCCCCAAATGTCAAAACAACAACAAAAGGGCCAGTCATTTTCTTCAGAGCTCAGAGATTGTGCACAGATTGTATATACCTAATAATCATATTGTTAAATAATATATTTGAGCCCCATATGTTATTATGGGCCAAAACAAAAGGCCAGTCGTTACTTAGTAAATAGAGCAGCTACAAATGCATGTGAGCATTATATGTCCTTGTATGTACATGAGCCACATAGGTCAAATATAATGGGCCCCAAATATTAAAACAAATGGCCGGCCATTGATAAAGGGAGCTGTGGGGCTTAGTTTTGGTACACTGATAGCACTTGAGCATTATCAAATACAAAGCCCTCTAGTTTTTCCTCTTTTTTAAGAATTATAAGAGTCTGGAAGTATCCCAAGTAATGTTTCACATGAAATTAATGAAATAGTTATTTATAACTATAAAAATCATGAACTTGAAGCACTCATACTCAGAACATGTAATGATTTATAAGCATTCATGTAGCAACATCAAATAAAAATTTACACTATATATTCTTTGGACATTTAAAATCTTATAGCAATTATCAATTACCATTACTCCCAGGTTGGAAAAAGAACATTGTCATAATAATAAATAATAAAACAGTATTTATCCACGCTTTCTGAATACTCATATCCCTCAAAGTGTACCATGGGTCGATATGCTGCCAAGCTCCTAAGCTTAGGGCAGCGCAAGTTGACCTCACCTCAATGCTGAGTGTGACAGGCCCTGCGCTTTACGAAAAGGCCTGCAACTTTTACATCAGGGTTTTACATTATATTTCAGGTATATTATATATCCCATATTTAGGCACTATTTCATGCTTTTTTCACAAAGTTTACAGGCTAGCTTCTTGAGTGGCATCTCTGTGTAAATGTTGGTATTACTCAGTATTTTGCACCCAAGGCTGTAAATTAATTTACAAGAATTTGACAGTATATGACCAACCTGAATTATATTGACCTATTTCCCAAGTAAGGGCCTAATTAAAATGTTTATTTCGCCAATTCTTAATGACAAGGGTTTTTATTTTATTTTATTTTTTTTGCAACAATGGGGCATGTAGAATCACCATTGGATGGTGGTATAAAGAGTAAAAAAAGTCAATAAGAACAAAACAGATAATGTTTTCTTTCAACATCGTAAGTGTAGATTGATTACAGGAAATAATTATCATAAATTATATTGGTCCTAAAATACAACACCTCACTGCAGCTCTAAGGTGTCCCTAAGTCATCAATTTCAATTTCATTTCAATGGAAAGTGGTAGGTATATGGTAGGAGGTGCAGGATTGGCTCTTAATAACGCCGATAGTTAGCACCAGCGCTAATGCTTACAATATCAATGAGCAGTAATTATCATTCATCCAGGTAGTAAACTATAATGATATTTGAACTATAATCTAGTCAACTAGACTTACTATTTTTGAGTGGGAAATTTTCAAGTCCAATCCTGAATGCATGATCATCAGCCCTACTGATCATCTGGCAGTAAAAGTTCATTGACTTATGAAACGCATGTTGTAGTATCACTGGTCACCACCTTTGAGTTTAACCTGAGAGGTATCTTCCTGATCATCAGCTGAACTGTAGGCCCCAACCAAAGGCCGCCTCACCTATTGAGTGAAGGTTCTTCCCGTTTCACATACACAGCTTCTTTGACCCCTTTGACAGAGAAAGCAGATGGTATAAGCGAGTGGTCAAAGAAGCTATTTATGTGAAACGGGAGGAGCCTTCACTCAATAGGGGAGGCGGCCTAAGACACAACTTGGTTGGGGCCTACAGTTCAGCGATCAGGAAGATACCTCTCAGGTTAAACTCAAAGGTGGTGACCTGTGATACTACAACATGCGTTTCACAGGTCAGTGATCTTTTGCGCCAATTATTGATATTGCTAATTACTGTTATGTAGCGTTTTAGCACTATGACTCCTATTATCGGTACCTAGTGCAAATTAGCGTGATGTACGTAGCGTTTTAGCGCTAATAACGCCAATTATCAGTACCTAGTGCCAATTAGTGTGATGAGTGTTTTAGCGCTAATAACATTTATTATCGTTTCCTAGTGCTAATTGGCATGATGTAGCATTTTAGTGCTAATAACACTAATTATTTTTACTTAGCATTCTGCCACTAATTTGATCAATTGAAGATGCAGTCAGTTGCGCGCAATTAGCACTTATGAAGTGTAGCATTTAGCGCTAATACCACTAATTAGTGGTACCTAGGACTCTGACGCTGATTTGCCCTAGTAGCGTGATATATAGCGTTTAACCGCTAATAATACTCACTAATTAGCGCTGCACCATTTCTTTGAGAGCCGCTTTTGTTTTAAACCAAAAAAATTATGGAAACAACAATGTTTATAACAAAAAACACAAGTCTGAAAACTGTCCTAATTACAATAACACTTAAGTCCAAGTCGCGGTAATTACATTAACATTAATACAAAACTGCACTCAGTTCAAGAATCGCCCTAATTATGTTAACGCTAATACAAAACTGCCGTCATTAATATAGCTCTAATTAGCGCTAATAGCGCAATATTATACTAGCTAGTTACAATGATTGCACCATTGCTTTTCACGTTGTTATATAAACCAAAATTTATGGAATGATAAGTATGATGTTTATAACAAAACCGCATTACCAGAGCTACATCGCCAATTGCGCCCCTCTCACTAACAACATCTTCAATTTGTCAAAAAAAGAAATGTGTCTTGACTGAATTTGCACCCTTTTAGGCTAGTATTGCAATCAGCAGTAAATTATTTTCAGGCTTTAATTTCATGCTAACAGCGGTATTAGCAAAATTGCGCTATAATACGCTTAAGGTCCAATATCCTGCACCTTCCTCGGTAGTGATGAAGAAATTGACATGTACACTCATTGGTACATGCCAACCAAAAGACTTAACTTTTTAGGTGCTGTTTATGTTTGACTTTAATCATGCATGTTCTTGAGAAGCAATTTTGAAATGTTGGGATAGCAATATTTCATGTTTATTCTCCATGCTTTAGATGTGTATAAGTAAATATTGTTATTTTGGGGGGTATTTTAAGTCAAAGTCCATATACAACAATGTCAGAATGAAAATATCCACTGATCATCCAGGATTCGAACCTGGGACCTTCGGTTATTAAGCCGATGCTCTACCAAATGAGCTAATTGACCAGTGATTTTTTTCTTGTCATTGATGTACATGGTATTTTGGACCTAAAAATATCCCAAAATAACAATACTTATTATAGCGCATCAAAAGCATGGAGAATAAAAATGAAAGATTGTGATCCCAACATTTCAAAATTTCTTTCCTAGGCATCAATGATGAAGTCTAACATTACAACACATGTTGCTCTACAGGTGTTCCTATTTAAAGATATAAACTGTCCAAAAGCTGGAAATACAGGGGCATATGGAAAGAGCTTGATGATGAAATGTCTCCCAGGTTAGAAAAAAAAAGGCACCACTAGAAAATCTTGAAGCTTTAGAACCACCCTCTACCTCTATGCACGTCGCTGGCTGCACTGTCTTACGGCACTTACAGTTAGCAATCATTATGGTGTTACCAGATTGGCCAGACTTTATCCCATATTTAGGCACTATTTCATGCTTTTTTCACAACTTTCTAAAAGACAAATTTGGCATAAAACAGCCTAAACACAATAAGTAAGAAGACAACATCAAACTCATCAACAGAAGAGATATAGCAGACATTGCAAGAATGAGTTTAAAACAAGCTTAACCCTAACGCGCCCAGGTACAACCCAAATTCTACTTGATATATGCGCTGTTTGTGCGTGCATCCCACATGGTGTGATGACGCAATCGCCCTAAGTGATATATAGGCATGGTTTCAGCTGGCCAGCGAAGCCCAAGACCAGTGGCAAAGTGTCACTGACCCAGTATGTGCTGGGCATGCGAGGGGTCTCCTTTCTTTGTTTTCTCTCTTTTTTCCTTCCTTCTTTCCCTTCCCGTCGCCAAAAAGCTCCTAGTAGGTTAGGGTTATTAAGGCCCCCAAAAGTTTTTTTCAGAAACCTGCATGGCGCGTGCATTGGTGTGTGAAATTGAATTTGCCGCTACCTGCATAGATCACTGTTTGATTTTTTCAGTTACAGCAGCCACATATGTACTAACAGCACAAGGTGAATTGTACAATAGTAAACTATTTTTGGTAATTAAATGATTAAGGTAGGAGAAGCTTTTCCAAACCATCCTAATTTCCTAATTTGCATATATGCAAACTTTGTGTTGCAGAATAATGTGTACAGGAGCAGTATTTTCTCCACTAAAACATTTTTGGCAAATTGTGAGTTTAGTAATCTGGGAAATAAAATTTGCCATTTGGTGTACAGCTTAGGATGTAAACTAACAACTATCAGTATCCATTTGAAAAAATCATGGGCATTGTCTCTTTATGCCAAATTTTCCAGCACTAGGTCACATTGTGGAATGATGAAAAGAGAATAGCAGGATGATGCTGTGCATAAATTCCCTTAGAAAATTAAAAGTAGTCCATGTTTGATAAATAAAAATGAAAATATCAAAACATTTGAGTAATATGTGTTTTATATACTTAGCTAATTATGTTAGCTGACAAATATCAATATTCATCCAAAAATATTAATCACCAATTTGTTTTAATCCAAACATTTGTTTTGCAAGGTCACATTACAGAATTAACATTAATTTTGGAAATAAAATTTAGCACTGAATGTTAGCCATATGATGTACATGTAACCACAGATACTCATTGAGTATCTTTGATGTAACTTAACAACTATCACCATCCATTAAGAAATAATCATCACCGTTTTTATTTTATCATAATTTTTTTAAATCTATGAATCCTTGCATCATTCCGCAATGTGTTGCAGAATGAGGTTTTATGTGAAATGTCACCTACAATGGTTCAGGCAGTGCTGAAACATCAATACTGTAAAGTTTGTTATGTGCAATGCATTTTTGAATGTTTTAACCCAAAATTATGTAGAATTTTTATTCCAAACTGGTACATTATAAAAGATTTGCAGAATTATGCTCAATATTTGGCTATATACAAAACATCTCATAACAATGATTTAAAAATTGGTAACATAACTAGTTTGGGTTCCTTTTTAAATCATTGCATTTACTTATTGTTTCTAAGGATTAATGTACACAGATGATTATCTCTTACACACACAAAGCGCGCCTCCACGACGTTAGTTAGTGGGTGTGTGCGTGTACCAGTTAATCATCCATGCACAAAAATACTTTTCAAGAATTGTTGGGAAATTGCTGTATTCCGTAAATTAAATGGGGGGGGAGGCAATTAAGGTGTAAGTACATGTTGGATACACAAGTATGCATATACAATTAGTCCATGATATTAATCAGTTGATAATGATTTTTAAATCATTCTTATGAGACCTTTTGTATTGAATTTAAGTAGAGGGTGTTCACCGCCTCACTCCAGAATTTAAGTTACATGTGTTTATAATTATAATATTATTGACATTTACAAATTTTCTGCTATAGATTAGGTATAAGTTAATAATATAATACTTTAAATTACAATCAATTTAAATTACTAATAAATATCAGATCTTCATTCAATCAAAATATTTTACAATTACATCATGAAGTACATGCCTTTAATAATGTATAAAGGAAAAACAAAAATAAAACACCATAGTTATGTGATTTGAAGTGACTGTATTTTTCCGCATCATAAAATAAATCGTACATCATGATTGTCGTGTTCAATCAGTTAGGCCTAATTATTTGATTGTCGTGTTCAATCAGTTCGGCCTATTTATTATTTGACTTATTGGAACCTTCAAATCTCTACCCAGGTCTGCCAGGTCACATGAATGGAAACTCTTATATATAGGCCTATATTTTTTTAAATTAAAATGCTAGAGTGAATAATAGCCTATGAGGATTGACACAGGTCAAGAACTAAGGGCCTATATAGGCATATATGCACTATAAAAGACAACCACATGGGCCAATCAGTGGTTCACAGCGGCTTGGAGTGGGGGGAGTTGCTGGCCCCCTCACCCCAGATACACACCTAAGCAGTGCGGTGGGGGTGTGCACTATACTTGACCCAAACTGAAAGCATCCTGAGATTAAGAACAGTTCACTAACAGCTCACTAACCTCACATGTTGGTGTTCTCTAAATATTTATGTATATTACCTGCTGAATCATGATCTTGAACATTTTGAAATAAATGACACAAGAGTTTCAATATTTCCATGGAAAATTATTCCCCATAGGGTTATGCAGGGTGGCAAAATTTATTAAGTGCTATTATCACTTCTAATAACCGGTGTCTAATTATTTTCATTTCGATGAGGGTAGGATATGTGCTCTGTTTCTTAATTTTAAATTTTTAAATTTTTAAATTTTTTGCATACATGCAGGTGTCGTATGTTAGACTTAATCATGCAAAATAAAACTGACCTGAATGTTCTTGGTAAGTAATTAAGTTTGAAATGTTGGGATTGCAATCTTTCATTTTTCTATGTGAGTTTTTGATGCGGATAAGTATTGTTATTTGTGGGTATTTTAGATCATAAAGTCCATACAACAATGTCAAACATGAAAATAAACCCCTGACAATCCAGGATTTTAACCTGGGACCTTCGGTTTTCCTACCGATGCTCAACTAAATGAGCGAATTGATCAGTGATTTTTTCTTGACAAAACTCATGTTTGACATGGACTTTATGACCTAAAAATACCTATAAATAACAATACTTATCCACATCAAAAAACATGGAGAATAAAAATGAAAGATTGTGATCAAAGGCCATTTAGGGGTAATGATTCCCCATTAAAAGGCTAATTATCATTCTAAATTTAAGTAAAAGTTACTTAAGCTGCATACGTTGCATAAACTTGTTGCCTCACGTGGCTTTAGAGACAAAGGATTGAAGCCCTAAGCTCTATTATTCGATAAGGCTAATTATCATTTGTTGCCTATGGTTTGAGAAACAAAGAGATTAAAGCCCTAAGCTCTCATATTCATAGGCTAATTATCATTCTATATTAAAACTTGCTTAACTTGACTTAACATGCTTCCACTTTTTTAATGGCTTCAAAATAAAATTAATTTAATAGGACTCAATATTTTCGTGGAACTGCAAGATCGTACTGTAATATGCAGTGCAACTACTTATAATGTTACCAGGTAACTTTTTTAAGATACTTGGCCTTAATAATTACACCGGTTATTAGATATACTTTGAATTCGAACTTTACCCCCTGCATAACCCTATGGAGAATACTTTTCAATGAAAAATTTGAAAGTCTGTCATTTATTTTTATCCCAAGTCTAATGTTTTAAAAAGTGACACCAATCCTACAGTCAATCAATGTTTGATAATGTCTCATTAATTCAACCAGTATTTCATAGCCAAAATTAGTGAAAAATACTGATATCCAGAATTTGAGAACTTTTGCAGCCCCAGCTACGAATCACTAACACACCACTTTTTCAGTTAAATTTAAAATATACCATAACATATTCTGCGACACCCCACATACAAAGTCATAAATCAAGGATAACATATAATTTTAAACATCAATTGCTCTTATGATATTATTTTTTATCAAAGTGAGGCAAAACATTTATTTTTAAAGAACTCCCTAGCCTCCCCGATAATATCTAATGGTGCGTCCCTAAAACAGCTGAAAACCCACGCCTATTCACATTTACCAATCAAAAGAAAATATAGTTTATGTAGTTTCCTGTATTTTTGTACAGGTTACTTTTCAATTGAGGCGCTCATTAACTCCACATTGAGAGTAGTTCTGCATGAGCGATCAATAACAATTGTGTTATTTAATTTGTTCCTATTTTGGGCAAAAGGTGTAGATCCAATGCTCATGTATAATATGGATGCTTTTGATCAAAGTGGATTTATTTTGGAACTTTTTGTAACAAAAATTCAAACAAATTTCAATATGTTTGCAGGATAAGATTTTCATTCACATTTGTCAAGCTTGAAGTTCTGGTGTTTTTTATGGTCATCAAGACCCTTCAAATGTGGCTGCCCTAGCTGGCACAGAATTTTTATTTTTGTCACCTAGTTGTTTTTGTATGAAAACCTTGATCTATTTGGACAGCAAAACCGAGGGGGGGGGGGTCTTATTGGAAATGAGGCTATGGTGATGTGTGGCAGATTCGGGGTACATTTTCAGCCATGAGACTTGGGTGTATTTTCAGCCATTTTGGTTTATTGATGGCCATAATTTCATGAAAATTTGAAAGGGTGTTTTTTCTTCAAAATTTTCTCAAAAAGTGCAAATTTTTCTTTACACAAATTTGCAAAATTTATTAAAAAATTGGTAGAATTTCGAGTCATTTGGTTTACGGTCGGGTACTTTTTGAAGTATCAGCCGCTCATCCCTCCCTAAACCAAAGTTGAGACACCCCCAAGCAACATTCCTGTAAATGTAGGTCTCAAATGTGGGATACCCACTAGATTCCAGCATCCTGATCAGGTACCCCTATCACATCCCTACCAAGCCTTTGACAGAAGCTCAGTTTGGCTCGGTCTGTTTGGCACAAGTGCGAAGTGCAAGCCAAGCGCATCTCTGCAAACCGCAAGTACATTAGCGTGAGCCACAAGCCATCAACTCAAGAGTATCCCAACTAGGATGAACTCAGTTCACATGTAGTTCAATTCGCCCGATGCTATCCTACTACACAGCTATCCCAAGTCAGGTTAGTCTATGAGTTTCCCATGTCTGTGACACGAGGCGTATCTCTACCATTTTCAAGAACACACCTTTGCAGGACTAATCCTCCCTGGTTCTTGATATCGACCAAATAAGGTACTCTACCAGACAAATTGGGTTATTGGAAGAAGACATCAGAATGCCTTGACATGGAATAATGATGATACATGATAATGATCCGACGATGAGAATTAGATGATAACTATCCTGATGATAAACCAAAATCAATAATGATATTTCCTTCACCACAGGCAACACTGGGTTGGTGACAAATACCAGTGGCAGTAAGATTCATAACTGGCCTGACATAAATACAACCCACCCCACTTGTGGTAATCTTTGGGGCTATGCAATAATTGTGAGCCTGTGGGGAATTGGGGAAGGAAATAAATTTTGGGCAAGCAGGGTGCTTGAGGGGGGGGCAAGCATTTTAGCACACTGCTTGGAAATGGTACCCCAGGTCTCATAATTATTGCACAGCCCCTAATAGAACCCCATGAAGTTGATGAAAGAAAGAAATAATAGAACTAGAGCTACTATGGCTCACGAGCCACGAATATCAGGCGATGGCTTCTGATTGACCTCATTAGACCTTTGACCTTGGGTAAACTCAGGTTAACTACTCATGCTCTCTCAAATCAAGGATAATCCACAACCAGGCTTACTTTAACATATGACCTTTTCTGACCTTTGACCATGGATGACCTTTGTGGTTTCACACTCCCAAGTGTCTGGGATCATTTTCTGCAAATTACAGCCTGAGCAGAACAACTTAAAAATTTGAAATGACCTTTGACCTCAGATGACCTTTATGGTTTCATACTCCCAAAATGTCATGGATCATTCTGATTGACCTCATTAGACCTATGACCTTGGGTAAACTTAGGTTGACTACTCATGCTCTCTCAAATCAAGGATAATCCACAACCAGGCTTACTTTAACATTTGACCTCATTTGACCTTGGATGACCTTTGTGGTTTCACACTCCCAAGTGTCTGGGGTCATTTTCTGCAAATTACAGCCTGAGCAGAACAACTTAAAATTGGACCGGACCTTTGACCTCAGATGACCTTTATGGTTTCATACCCCCAAAGTGTCAGGGATCATTTTTTGCATGCAAGTTACAGCCCGATCAATGCAACTTTATATTTGACCTTTGACCTCGGATGACTGCGGGTTCATACTCTTGAAATATCGGAGATCATTTCCTGCAAGTTCAGCTTTCCCGGAACAATTTGACCTGACCTTTGTGTCTGACCAACCTGGTCTCTCTAATATTCACACTGTATGCGACTGCCCTCTGTTTTTAATTGGGGTTAGGCAGTTGGGCAATACATTAAGGTTACTGTTGGTCAATGTTATATTATGGTTAGGGTTAATGGGTTAGGGTTAGTGGGTTAGGGTTAATTGGTTAGGGTTAGTGGGTTAGGGTTAATTGGTTAGGGTTAGTGGGTTAGGGTTAGGGTTAGTGGGTTAGGATTAGTGGGTTAGGGTTAGTGGGTTAGGGTTAGAGTAACCTTAAGAGTGACGGACTGTCTCTACCCATATTTACTTTTTCCTTTAAAATATTTACTAAAGTGAATTTGAACAACAGAGGACGCTATTTACTACAGTATATTCAGCCTCATATAGACTGATTATGATTATTCAGTTGCATAGTCTGAATATTAGAGTTGGTCTGACACTAGTAGCATTTTGAAAGTGGGTTTGACAAAAGAAATATTAGAAGCAGAAGAAGTGATTCGAGGGTTTCCCAATATACAGGTGGTGTAATGCACCACCTACATAAAAATGGAAGAAAAGAAGATGCAGTAGCTGCAAAGGCAGCCAAAGAGAGGAGAAGAGAATGAAGCTATGTAAAACAAGTTGGGGTTCTCTATATAATACCACTCGGGATTGTTCAAAAATACTTTGGTGGTTATAAAGTTTTCAACCTTGGGTTATCTCTTTTGTTCTCTATTAATGTCTATTTGATGTCTGGGCCTAATAATTTTTTTTCATAATTTTGATGTCTGGGCCTAATATTTTTTATTTTCATAATTTTGATGTCGGGCCTAATAATTTTTTTTTCATAATTTTGATGTCTGGGCCTAATAATTTTTTTTCATAATTTTGATGTCTGGGCCTAATAATTTTTTTTTTTCATAATTTTGATGTCTGGGCCTAATAATTTTTTTTTTTTTTTTATAATTTTGATGTCTGGGGCTAATATTTTTTTTTTCATAATTTTGATGTCTGGGCCTAATAATGTTTTTTTTTAAATAATTTTGATGTCTGGGCCTAATATTTGTTTTTTCATAATTTTGATGTTTTTTGCCTAATTTTTTTTTCCATAATTTTGATGTCTGGGCCTAATAATTTTTTTTCATAATTTTGATGTCTGGGCCTAATATTTGTTTTCTTCATAATTTTGATGTCTGGGCCTAATAATTTTTTTTTCATAATTTTGATGTCTGGGCCTAATTTTTTTTTCATAATTTTGATGACTGGGCCTAATAATTTTTTTTCATAATTTTGATGTCTGGGCCTAATAATTTTTTTTTCATAATTTTGATGCCTGGGCCTAATAATTTTTTTTCATAATTTTGATGTCTGGGCCTAATAATTTTTTTTTAGAATTTTGATGTCTGGGCCTAATAATTTTTTTTCATAATTTGATGTCTGGGCCTAATAATGTTTTTTTTTTTTCATAATTTTGATGTCTGGGCCTAATATTTGTTTTTTCATAATTTTGATGTCTGTGCCTAATTTTTTTTTTTCATAATTTTGATGTCTGGGCCTAATAATTTTTTTTTCATAATTTTGATGTCTGGGCGTAAAATTTTTTTTTCATAATTTTGATGTCTGGGCCTAATATTTGTTTTCTTCATAATTTTGATGTCTGGGCCTAATAAATTTTTTTTCTTCATAATTTTGATGTCTGGGCCTATTTTTTTTTCATAATTTTGATGCCTGGGCCTAATAATTTTTTTCATACTTTTGATTTCTGGGCCTAATAATTTTTTTTCATAATTTAAACCAAACTAACTTGGGTCAGGAGGGAGGGGGATGGTAAACATTTTTTATTTTTTAATCAGCCTTAGTCCTAAGTTTTTCATTCAGCTATATTTGAGATTTGTAACTTTTCTGTTTAAATGTATTAGTAATAAACCAGCTAACAGCTAAACTAACTTTGATCTTATTTCACTTAATTTTTTTGATGTCTAGGCCTAATAACTTTCTCTAAATTTAAATTTGCACCATGCACTTATATAATAGTGAGCCTGTAAATTAATGACTTATAATCAATCCTTTTTTTTACATTAAAATCTGATTTTGTTTTATTACTATATATACTGACTGAAAATACGACTTAGGCCTATATTTAGCAATTTCCTGTAATTTCCTTGATAGGCCTATAATGCCCTAGACGATCCTATTCAAACAGTGCTTTCAGATTTTGTTTGTTAAACTATCTTCTGTTTGTTTCCTTACTTTTATTATGTTTTTTCTTTTTGTTTATTAAATGTTTTATTTATTTATTTTTCATTTACCTGATACTTTTGCAATTTTCAGTTTTTCAAGCTCCTGTAAGGGCAAGGTTAGATCATTCTCCAACCACAGCAAAGTATTTCTGAACACTCCTCACTGCTCACTGAATTCAGTATGCATAAGCTGCAACACAAGGCTATCAAGAACCTGCACAACATTAAATTATTGTATATTGACTTGTTATCAGGAACCATGCTGAAAGCAATTGAATACCTACCTGAGTGGAAGAAGGACCCAACTCCCAATTTTTTACAAATGAGTTAGACCCAGCATTTTATTGCCAGCAGACTGTTCTTCCTTGTGTGTGAAAGATGAGCCAAAATCCACTTTCTAAATAGTCTTCCATATACACTTAATCCTGGTTTTCATGGAAGAAAGGCCCAACTCCATGGAGTTGGGCACTTCTTCCACAAATATTGGGTAAAAGAGAGAATTTTGTTCATCCATGAAATCTGCTTCTCACTACAATAAACTTTCTTGCTAACATATTACATGCTTATACTTGTGCAATTAATGGATAATTTCCAAATTTCTGTAGATATTTATAACACATCTGCTTAAGGAACTGACACTTGCAGTATATTAGTGGAAGAAGGGCCCAACTCCAGCTCCTATTAAGACCTGTACAGTTGCCATGGAAACATAAATGATTTTGAATGTATGTAATACTGTATGTTCATGTATTAAAGGTCCCCTGAAGATGAAAACATTCTGTCTATAAAACTTGTCCAAATATTAAGTTTTTTTCTTAATATCCCAAAACAGTTTTGATGGAGTTGGGCCCTTCTTCCACTCAGGTATTCAATTTTATTGATTTGGTTTAGGAATTCTAGTTGAAGCAATTAGATTTGTTGCAATATGTGTCTAACTTCCCATTATACCTAAAAAAATAGTTGAAGAAATAAGTTTACCAAAATGTAGATCTTCTAAACCATATAGGTACATTGCGTAAAAAGTAAACAAATTTAACGCCGCCCACTAAATTTCCTCACCACAGACAGCATTGGTTTGGTGATACATGTACATACCAATGGCAGTTGTTTCATAACTGGTCTGACAGACATAGATATTCCTAATATTTTCTTACATTAAATATACTTCATTACATTACGCTGTGGCATTATGCCTGGTCTAGCCCATTCTCGGGAGGATAGACCTCAGGTGACTTTCCTTAACGACTAACACTACTCTACTGCCCGGTCTAGCCCGTTGTCGGGAGAATAGACCTCAGGTGACCTTTCCTTAACAACTAACACTACTCTACTGCCCGGTCTAGCCCGTTGTCGGGAGGATAGACCTCAGGTGACCTTTCCTTAACGACTAACACTACTCTACTGCCCGGTCTAGCCCGTTGTCGGGAGGATAGACCTTAGGTGACCTTTCCTTAACAACTAACACTACTCTACTGCCCGGTCTAGCCCGTTGTCGGGAGGATAGACCTCAGGTGACCTTTCCTTAACGACTAACACTACTCTACTGCCCGGTCTAGCCCGTTGTCGGGAGGATAGACCTCAGGTGACCTTTCCTTAATGACTAACACTACTACTGCCCGGTCTAGCCCGTTGTCGGGAGGATAGACCTCAGGTGACCTTTCCTTAATGACTAACACTACTCTACTGCCCGGTCTAGCCCGTTGTCGGGAGGATAGACCTCAGGTGACCTTTCCTTAACGACTAACACTACTCTACTGCCGGTCTAGCCCGTTGTCGGGAGGATAGACCTCAGGTGACCTTTCCTTAACGACTAACACTACTCTACTGCCCGGTCTAGCCCGTTGTCGGGAGGATAGACCTCAGGTGACCTTTCCTTAACGACTAATACTACTCTACTGCCCGGTCTAGCCCGTTGTCGGGAGGATATACCTCAGGTGACCTTTCCTTAACGACTAACACTACTCTACTGCCCGGTCTAGCCCGTTGTCGGGAGGATAGACCTCAGGTGACCTTTCCTTAACGACTAACACTACTCTACTGCCCGGTCTAGCCCGTTGTCGGGAGGATAGACCTCAGGTGACCTTTCATAACGACTAACACTACTCTACTGCCCGGTCTAGCCCGTTGTCGGGAGGATAGACCTCAGGTGACCTTTCCTTAACGACTAACACTACTCTACTGCCCGGTCTAGCCCGTTGTCGGGAGGATAGACCTCAGGTGACCTTTCCTTAACGACTAACACTACTCTACTGCCCGGTCTAGCCCGTTGTCGGGAGGATAGACCTCAGGTGACCTTTCCTTAACGACTAACACTACTCTACTGCCCGGTCCAGCCCGTAGCGGGGAGGATAGACCTCAGGTGAT
Organism: Amphiura filiformis; assembly: GCF_039555335.1. Lineage (NCBI taxonomy): Eukaryota > Metazoa > Echinodermata > Ophiuroidea > Amphilepidida > Amphiuridae > Amphiura > Amphiura filiformis. Next base: position 5,593,366 of record NC_092646.1, read on the forward strand.
CGACCTTTCCTTAACGACTAACACTACTCTACTGCCCGGTCTAGCTCGTTGCGGGAGAATAGACCTCAGGTGACCTTTCCTTAACGACTAACACTACTCTACTGCCCGGTCTAGCTCGTTGTCGGGAGGATAGACCTCAGGTGACCTTTCCTTAACGACTCACACTACTCTACTGCCCGGTCTAGCCCGTTGTCGGGAGGATAGACCTCAGGTGACCTTTCCTTAATGACTAACACTACTACTGCCTGGTCTAGCCCGTTGTCGGGAGGATAGACCTCAGGTGACCTTTCCTTAACGACTAACACTACTCTACTGCCCGGTCTAGCCCGTTGTCGGGAGGATAGACCTCAGGTGACCTTTCCTTAACGACTAACACTACTCTACTGCCCGGTCTAGCCCGTTGTCGGGAGGATAGACCTCAGGTGACCTTTCCTTAACGACTAACACTACTCTACTGCCTGGTCTAGCCCATTGTCGGGAGGATAGACCTCAGGTGACCTTTCCTTAACGACTAACACTACTCTACTGCCCGGTCTAGCCCGTTATCGGGAGGATAGACCTCAGGTGACCTTTCCTTAATGACTAACACTACTCTACTGCCTGGTCTAGCTCGTTGCCGGGAGGATAGACCTCAGGTGACCTTTCCTTAACGACTAACACTACTCTACTGCCCGGTCTAGCCCGTTGCCGGGAGAATAGACCTCAGGTGACCTTTCCTTAACGACTAACACTACTCTACTGCCCGGTCTAGCTCGTTGTCGGGAGGATAGACCTCAGGTGACCTTTCCTTAACGACTCACACTACTCTACTGCCCGGTCTAGCCCGTTGTCGGGAGGATAGACCTCAGGTGACCTTTCCTTAATGACTAACACTACTACTGCCCGGTCTAGCCCGTTGTCGGGAGGATAGACCTCAGGTGACCTTTCCTTAATGACTAACACTACTCTACTGCCCGGTCTAGCCCGTTGTCGGGAGGATAGACCTCAGGTGACCTTTCCTTAACGACTAACACTACTCTACTGCCCGGTCTAGCCCGTTGTCGGGAGGATAGACCTCAGGTGACCTTTCCATAATGACTAACACTACTCTACTGCCCGGTCTAGCCCGTTGTCGGGAGGATAGACCTCAGGTGACCTTTCCTTAATGACTAACACTACTACTGCCCGGTCTAGCCCGTTGTCGGGAGGATAGACCTCAGGTGACCTTTCCTTAATGACTAACACTACTCTACTGCCCGGTCTAGCCCGTTGTCGGGAGGATAGACCTCAGGTGACCTTTCCTTAATGACTAACACTACTACTGCCCGGTCTAGCCCGTTGTCGGGAGGATAGACCTCAGGTGACCATTCCTCAACGACTAACACTACTCTACTGCCCGGTCTAGCCCGTTGTCGGGAGGATAGACCTCAGGTGACCTTTCCTTAACGACTAACACTACTCTACTGCCCGGTCTAGCTCGTTGCCGGGAGGATAGACCTCAGGTGACCTTTCCTTAATGACTAACACTACTCTACTGCCCGGTCTAGCCCGTGGCCGGGAGGATAGACCTCAGGTGACCTTTCCTTAACGACTAACACTACTCTACTGCCCGGTCTAGCTCGTTGCCGGGAGGATAGACCTCATGTGACCTTTCCTTAATGACTAACACTACTCTACTGCCCGGTCTAGCCCGTTGCCGGGAGGATAGACCTCAGGTGACCTTTCCTTAACGACTAACACTACTCTACTGCCGGTCTAGCTCGTTGTCGGGAGGATAGACCTCAGGTGACCTTTCCTTAATGACTAACACTACTCTACTGCCCGGTCTAGCCCGTTGCCGGGAGGATAGACCTCAGGTGACCTTTCCTTAACGACTAACACTACTCTACTGCCCGGTCTAGCTCGTTGTCGGGAGGATAGACCTCAGGTGACCTTTCCTTAACGACTAACACTACTCTACTGCCCGGTCTAGCTCGTTGCCGGGAGGATAAAACCTCAGGTGACCTTTCCTTAACGACTAACACTACTCTACTGCCCGGTCTAGCTCGTTGCCGGGAGAATAGACCTCAGGTGACCTTTCCTTAACGACTAACACTACTCTACTGCCCGGTCTAGCTCGTTGTCGGGAGGATAGACCTCAGGTGACCTTTCCTTAACGACTCACACTACTCTACTGCCCGGTCTAGCCCGTTGTCGGGAGGATAGACCTCAGGTGACCTTTCCTTAAAGCTCACACTACCCTCCTGCCCGGACTGGGCCGTTGTCGGGAGGATAGACCTCAGGTGACCTTTCCTTAACGACTAACACTACTCTACTGCCCGGTCTAGCCCGTTGTCGGGAGGATAGACCTCAGGTGACCTTTCCTTAACGACTAACACTACTCTACTGCCCGGTCTAGCCCGTTGTCGGGAGGATAGACCTCAGGTGACCTTTCCTTAACGACTAACACTACTCTACTGCCTGGTCTAGCCCATTGTCGGGAGGATAGACCTCAGGTGACCTTTCCTTAACGACTAACACTACTCTACTGCCGGTCTAGCCCGTTATCGGGAGGATAGACCTCAGGTGACCTTTCCTTAATGACTAACACTACTCTACTGCCTGGTCTAGCTCGTTGCCGGGAGGATAGACCTCAGGTGACCTTTCCTTAACGACTAACACTACTCTACTGCCCGGTCTAGCCCGTTGCCGGGAGAATAGACCTCAGGTGACCTTTCCTTAACGACTAACACTACTCTACTGCCCGGTCTAGCTCGTTGTCGGGAGGATAGACCTCAGGTGACCTTTCCTTAACGACTCACACTACTCTACTGCCCGGTCTAGCCCGTTGTCGGGAGGATAGACCTCAGGTGACCTTTCCTTAATGACTAACACTACTACTGCCCGGTCTAGCCCGTTGTCGGGAGGATAGACCTCAGGTGACCTTTCCTTAATGACTAACACTACTCTACTGCCCGGTCTAGCCCGTTGTCGGGAGGATAGACCTCAGGTGACCTTTCCTTAACGACTAACACTACTCTACTGCCCGGTCTAGCCCGTTGTCGGGAGGATAGACCTCAGGTGACCTTTCCTTAATGACTAACACTACTCTACTGCCCGGTCTAGCCCGTTGTCGGGAGGATAGACCTCAGGTGACCTTTCCTTAATGACTAACACTACTACTGCCCGGTCTAGCCCGTTGTCGGGAGGATAGACCTCAGGTGACCTTTCCTTAATGACTAACACTACTCTACTGCCCGGTCTAGCCCGTTGTCGGGAGGATAGACCTCAGGTGACCTTTCCTTAATGACTAACACTACTACTGCCCGGTCTAGCCCGTTGTCGGGAGGATAGACCTCAGGTGACCTTTCCTTAACGACTAACACTACTCTACTGCCCGGTCTAGCCCGTTGTCGGGAGGATAGACCTCAGGTGACCTTTCCTTAACGACTAACACTACTCTACTGCCCGGTCTAGCTCGTTGCCGGGAGGATAGACCTCAGGTGACCTTTCCTTAACGACTAACACTACTCTACTGCCCGGTCTAGCCCGTTGCCGGGAGGATAGACCTCAGGTGACCTTTCCTTAACGACTAACACTACTCTACTGCCCGGTCTAGCTCGTTGCCGGGAGGATAGACCTCATGTGACCTTTCCTTAATGACTAACACTACTCTACTGCCCGGTCTAGCCCGTTGCCGGGAGGATAGACCTCAGGTGACCTTTCCTTAACGACTAACACTACTCTACTGCCCGGTCTAGCTCGTTGTCGGGAGGATAGACCTCAGGTGACCTTTCCTTAATGACTAACACTACTCTACTGCCCGGTCTAGCCCGTTGCCGGGAGGATAGACCTCAGGTGACCTTTCCTTAACGACTAACACTACTCTACTGCCCGGTCTAGCTCGTTGTCGGGAGGATAGACCTCAGGTGACCTTTCCTTAATGACTAACACTACTCTACTGCCCGGTCTAGCCCGTTGCCGGGAGGATAGACCTCAGGTGACCTTTCCTTAACGACTAACACTACTCTACTGCCCGGTCTAGCTCGTTGTCGGGAGGATAGACCTCAGGTGACCTTTCCTTAACGACTAACACTACTCTACTGCCCGGTCTAGCCCGTTGTCGGGAGGATAGACCTCAGGTGACCTTTCCTTAATGACTAACACTACTACTGCCCGGTCTAGCCCGTTGTCGGGAGGATAGACCTCAGGTGACCTTTCCTTAACGACTAACACTACTCTACTGCCCCGTCTAGCCCTTTCCTTAACGACTAACACTACTCTACTGCCCGGTCTAGTTCATTGTCGGGAGGATAGACCTCAGGTGACCTTTCCTTAACGACTAACACTACTACTCTACTGCCCAGTCTAGCCCGCAGTCGGGAGGATAGACCTCAGGTGACCTTTCCTTAACGACTAACACTACTCTACTGCCCTGTCTAGCCCGTTGTCGGGAGGATAGACCTCAGGTGACCTTTCCTTAACGACTAACACTACTCAGGTGACCTTTCCTTACTCTATTGTCTATTGTTGACACCAATTTTTTCCTACTAAGATCTGTCATTGTACCGATGGCCATGATGAGTGCCCCCACACCCCTCCTCCACCGGCTACGTCACTGAGCTAAATCAGAGGTCGATTTAGCCACTGGCCCGCTGGTCCTGGCTAGTTTGTTTTCTCGTTGGGCCAGGATAATTTCTGTCTGAATGGCCCAGTGGACCAGTTGGAATTTTGGCAGTACATGTATAATTATAAATTTATGACATGTTAGAATATTAACAACAAATCTGGGTTTGCCCTTTGGGCCAGCCCGAAACCTTCCCAGTTGGCCCTTGGGCCAGCTGATTATTGCTTTTATGTCAACCCCTGCTAAAGGTAGGCATCTACAATACAAAATTGATTAGTCACACACAAAATAATTGCATATACATACCAAATGTTACAAAAACACAAAAACCAGAAGAACATAAAATTATAGTTAAATAATGGTCTCCCTGATTAAAATCAGATGACCTTAAGGAAGGGTATGAACGTTTGGACAGTATTTATTGTGGGACATTAGAGCACATCAGACATATCGAATTGCATTCTGAATACGAAGAATGTCCCAAAACACCCCAAAAAATAGGTCTTTTTGGGAAAAAATCCATATCTTCAATATAAAAGGTCAAAATTTTCAATTGATCATCGGCTTTTCCTCCCAGCTACATACACTTTAAGAATATATCATTAGATTTATAAAATTTATTTCGAGGACTGTTATATATCAAAAATTTGAAAAATATCCAATTTTAATAATTTGTCATAAAATTTGTATATCGTGAATTTCAAAAAATGACAATTATTTGATAACAGAAAGACATGCTTCGTCTTCAGAATACAATTCGATACGTCTGAGGTGCTCTCATGTCCCACAAAAAATACTGTCGAAACGCCATAAACGCTCATTCTAGATCCCTTAATCATGGGAAATTATAGAAAAAAGATGCATAAATTAAATACGAACCTGTTCTGCCACTGCACTCAATGATGGTTAAATAATATTTATACTGATGGGCAGAGTTTTTAGCCAAAAAGACAATTTAGACAAATTAAAAACATGAGTACCCCCCCACACACACCTTAAAACGTCCAATTTTTAAATAAGATGACCTAAAAATGATTGACCCACGTCTGTGTGAAAAATACATTGTGACTACTACATTTAATATGGAGACAACCTTTTTCTGAATTTCCCACAGATCCATAATGATTTGTACCCTTATTTGTCTGTTCGTCGGTCTTGCGAAATTAGGCCATGCCATCTTAATTATCTTAATTAAACCATTTGACTCAAGCTCTCCCGCCCGTTAGTAAAATCATGCACATTTTACTTTTCTCCCCTCTTTCATTTAATTACTGAAAAGAAAAATACAAGTCCATTAATCTTTCCCATAAAAAGCATGGCACTAAACATTCGCAACAGATATAATTTTACTGGCAAACTTGCCCCAAAACTTGTCCATATCGATTGAAAAAATGAGAAAAATAAATCCATTGCACATTGGGTTTTCAATTTATGAAGAGCTTTTAGTCAAACTATTTAAATAAGAAATTACCTACATGTATTTGAATGGGGCCTCAGCTTTGTCAATGACAATTGTAATGACATATCCTTTACTTTTATGAATTTATAAATGATTTAAATTTTTTACACTTCACTGGGATCACTGAATGGGCTTTAATTTAATAGCTTTCATTTTTCGCCAAATTTCCATAAGCACATGTTTGTAAATTTTCTCAGAGAAATTGGATAGCCTGTGAAACAGTGGCGTAACTAGGGGCAGGGGAAATGTGCCCGGACGCCAATTCAGCATCGATTCTGCGCCCTCAAGCGATGAAAGTCAAATTTTTCACGCGCTTAGCGCGCATTGTAGCACAAAATCAATTTAAAGAACATTTTAAGACCTATATTTAACTTCTAGTAACCAAATTTTATTTGTGGTAGGCCTTATTTGTCCAAAATTTATTACGCTCCACGCGCAATTGTTTCAAGAATTGGGGGCGCCATTATGTATCCTTAGCCCTGGGGGGCTAGGGGCACCAATTTTGTTTCTTGCCCCGTGCGGGCGCTACCAACCCTAGTTACGCCACTGCCGTGAAACCACTGAGTGGCTATAATTGTGCACTTACTTTTAATTGTCCTGGTATAATGAAGACATCCCTGTTCATTTGATTCATCTCAACAACAAATACTGCTTCCACTGAAAGTGATGGATCTGTAATGATACAAAGAGACTCTCATTATATGGGGTATCAAAATGCGCGTAAATAAATCATCCTTCTTTTTATGTTGAAATATTGTGAAAACAATTATTAGTTCTGAATCTATAGGCGTATTTATAACAGCTGAGTTACTTTTTGTGCAGACTTTATATACGTGCAAAGAAAAAATTATTTCACCCACTTGACTAAAAAAACTTCTTCCTAGGTTATACACACAAATTCTGCCTAGTTTACACACAAAAAGAAAATCTGTATCTTCAATACAAAAGGTCAACATTTTCAGTACTTTTCATCCCAGCTACACAACACTTAAAGTATATATCATTTATACAATTTACTTCGAGAACTGTTAAATTTCAAAAATATCAATTTTAATCATTAGCCTTTCCCAAATTTGACTCGCCGCATCTCAAAATGGCAGAGCGGGTCACATTTATACACATAAATAAATATGCTGTAATATGCTATAATTAGGGAAGATTATTCTAGAATAGTAAGAAATGATATATAAATAAAGCCTGGATTGAAAATGATTAAGATGGGAGATTGAAATGCTAAGAGGGAACTCTGTGAAACTTATGTTAGCCAGGGCAGTATTGGTACAAAGTTACCATTATTGTGTGAAGTCTTCAAACTTCGTTTGGTTCACAGTTCTTGTGTGTGTGTTGGAGAGAACTAAATACGCCAGTCGAGGTGGTCTAGTAGAGCCAATAGTGCTCCATTACGTCAACTCAAAGAAGCGGCAGACTGAAAAATCTCTATCTAGGAACTGTGGTATTTTGCTGGACTAACATAGTGTGTTTTAAGTGGAGCAGTAAAGCTTACTCAAGAGATCTCCGAGAGACGAGCTTAATTACGGTCAACATATGAGAAGACCATTTGGAAAACACAAGCACAGCAGCTAGGAAAGTGAGACCATAGTCATCAGGACATCAAACTGTGATTGTGGTAAACCAGGGGTTTACCTTGGATAAACAGGATCTTGGACATTGCCGGATCTTGGATCAAAGAACTGAGATCATCAACGGAATCTCATCAGAATGTGTCAGCCAATCAAGATCTCCAGGCTTAGTAATCATAGCATAAAGAAATCTTTGTAGTAATTTTAAGTAATTGTAATATCGTATAAGGATTTGATCGATATATAGCCATACTGCACTAATTAATAAATGATAATAAATTTGTTGTGTATAATAAACAGTGTGTTTGCGTGCTTGGTGTTGCGTGAAGCAGGTGATTTTGGCCTGCAACCCTGGACAAAAGGGTTGGAATGAAATTAGTACGACATTGCAAATGAGCCCCATTCCCCCCAATCAATGTTGAATTCTGACATTTTGTTCAAGTGCGCTCAGTAGTAGACTTGTACACTCATCACTCTAAAAATAACGAAAATATGGCCATTACAAGGTGCACATTTGATATATTTTTCATTCCAACCTATTTTGTCTAGCATTGTGGGTCATTTTAGTGACCACAACATGATTATCTTTGTTCTAGATTCAGCTTTCCCAATATCTGTTCAGAACATGCAAATTTCAAGGGGGTTCATCAAGGAATATACTATAGGATAAGCGACACGTTTGCGCAAATTAAGTCAGTCACACATTTCAATGCGCAGTCATGCATGTGATTGCATGTGATGGCTTGCGCTGTGTAAGAGGTTGACCTGTGAAAGAGGTGATGCATGTTTACGTCATCGTTTAAAAAAAAAATAAATTGCGAAAAAACAATGAACATTTGGTCGTTTCCATTACTATCATATTGTGAAAAACCAAGTAGCTGAAGAGTTAGCTCAATATGCTATGAAAATATTATCTGCGATGACCCCATGTCGACTCTGGCTAAATCAGCTGTATTTTTGCTGGAAAGAGTACGTAAAATAGCACTTGACATCCGTAGGGGGCAGGGGGGGCAGAGTGCCCCCCATGACAAAAAATGAAATAAAAAAGTGCCCCTCTGACAAAAAATAAAAGGGAAAATCAGGAGGGCAAAGAAAAAGAAAAGGGCAAGGAGCCCTTTTCTGCGAAATTCAGCCGAAAATACACAAATTTCTGCGCTTACGCTGCAAGCATATTGCAAAAGATTAAGCCCTTTCCATACTGATAATGGGCGAAAATAGTGTAAAATACCAGTTTTTTGCACGCACATCGTCCCAATAAAGCCTTTTGTCTCCATGTATTGTATGATGCAACTGTATTTTTTTCGTCTGTGCCCCAAAAATTTTATTTTTCCCCCCTGACCAAAAAAGCTGGCTACGCCCCTGAATTGCATCCCCCCTATCAAAATACCTTGGTGCTGCCCCTGAGCAGGCCCATTACATTGTAATTCAATTAAGCACGTTATTGACAAATAAGCCAATTAATGACAATTAAGCAAAGTAATAATTAATCAAACCAACAAAGATGATTAAGATAATTAGTAACAAACAACAAGTAGGCAAGTAATCATCTAGAACTTAACCAAGAAAGCATATTCAAATTACAAAGAATTATTGGTAAAATGTGAACAAACCACAATAAATTCAAGCTGCACTCAAACAACTTTTAAAAAGGCAGTCACATAAGTATTTTTGTATCACATTTAACCAATCTTTAGCAAAATATATAGATACATCTATAATATTAATAATAATAATGAGATGCATCTTTGGAATAATGTTATAAGCAGCTGAGATTGAAATGGAAATCATAATATTATAAACTAGAGCATAAAATACCTGAACAAAGCTAATGAAAGAGAAATTTGATGGATATGTACTTGCCTGCTTATATACAATGTAGCTGATTGAGCTGGATTTCATTATTATGTGCTCTTCTATGACTATGGATGGAGCGTATAGATGTTGATTTTGGTTTCAATCCTCTCAATATTGGTATCCTCCCACTGAAGAATTTTGATATAATTAATTAGCGTGCCTGAATCGAATGGCCACCACAATTGGTATAGAATAACAGCAGAGCTGGGCTAACAGTTTCTGTTTTTGTTTCTGTTGACTTGACTACTGAACACATCAACAAAACAACTGAACATATATGGGAATAAGAAAGAACCTGATTGGATGGATTTAATGCAAGAATATGCCTGAATGGGTAGAATTAGCAGCTTGTTGTTATTAACAGCATAACAAATAAAACTATAAAGATGTAAAGAACATTGAAAAGGCTTTATTTATGCTCAGATTCAAGTGAGCCAGAACCTTCAAGTGGGGATGAGATGATAACACATTTACACCCTGGTGCACATCAAGAATACCTGTTTCTAAGACAATATGGTTTCAGCAGATTTTAACTGAAATATATTTTCAGTGACAAAGTAAAAAAAAGTTGCTACACCTACAAATCTTCTGATATGCAAAAACACCAGAATCTGCTTCTTATGTACAAAAATGTATGCAAAAACACAGGGATCTATGGATGGCGGAAACCTTCAAAATACGCCTAAGATAATACGCCTAACCTTGGGCATCTAAGATGCAATCTTAGACGCCTAAGATGCATTCTTAGGCGTCTAAGATGCAATCTTAGGCATCTAAGAATTTCGCGGTAGACTTAAATCAACGAATCACAGGACCAGAAATCCCAAACAACCAATCATCTTAGGCGTATTCAATTATTGACCAATGAAATCTTAGACGCCTAAGATTTTACACGCCTAAGAATTCTTACACGTCTAAGATTGACCATTTGACCGTGACTAGTGATGGACGGTATCGCAAATTCGATCAAAAGCATTTGACGGACGCTGTGCGTTAGAGAATATTTCGAACAATGGCTGGGTGGCGTGTTTTTAATAAACTCCTTTTCTCTCCATAGCCATGGGCGTCAATCCCAGAGAGAAAGGGGTGATGGGGTGGGAGGGGGGGGGGTAGGGTACATGTTCTCCCACCTTTCCGCACAATGGCCCATTGTTTTGTTCTTTTCAGCCACTTTTTGACAATTCAGGCGGAACAAGGTATTTTTTTATAATAGAATTTTTTCATTTGAACATAATCTAGCAGTTGATGTTGTTGTTGCAAACTGAGCGGGCAGTGATAAAACAATAATTTGTTTTAAATATTTTGTTTTTCTGATGACTTGCAGTTAATGTAAGATTTCTATTTGTGTGGCTATAGTGTAAATGATGATGATGATGATGATGATTGATAATACAAATGATGTCAGATGATTATTAGAGTCGTGGTGGTGATGATGATGGCAGTGATGAGGGATTTAATTTAGTATGAAATCTTCACCCCCCCGCACCCACCCAGTCAATGTTGTTTTGATACTGAGATAGGAACGGACTAGTATAGGCTCCATCAACATTGATTGGGGGACGAGAGGGTTGCAAGCAATATGAAACATTAATGTTCGCCAGTCATGTTATTTGTAATGTTTAAACAAAGAGCACGTGTCTATGGTGTCAACTATACCCTGCCTGACCCTGCTCACTTTTCATGTATTATGTTTTTTTCTTAACATGTGTGCTATAACTGAGCCAAAAAGACATAATCTCCACAGTTACGAGACCTCGATGCCTCCATTCAACAAGAAAGTTAACCTGACGGTGTAGGGTATGATGCGTTTATATCCAGTACGTTCAGAGGTCAAGTTATGAGTGCACACACATTATAAGGTCAACCAACTATGTCTTTATAATTCGAACAGCGTGTGACATATTTTCGCCAAGGCCCCGGGGCCAAGGCCAAATTGTCTTTTATAATTGAAGAGATCAGATATGCATAATTTCAGTCTGCAAGAAGACAAGAAGTCAAATTTTTCTATGTTAAAAATAGAATCATGGAGGTATATAAATATATGCTAGGCATGTTCCTCTTTGTTGTTTGTGTATACATTTTCATCATCATAATCATCATCGTCATCATTTATCATCATCATCATCGTCATCGTCATCGTCATCATCGTCGTCATCATCATCATCAACATTAATACCTGACTACTACTAGCCACACCAAAACAGCACACCAATCAATCAATTTTACTGCAAGTCCTCAGAGAAAATTTATATACAAATATTTAAATTCGTGTTTTATTTAAACGTAGGCCTATCTAATTGTAATTTAAACACAACCATGACAACTGCTACATTAAGCTACATTTTCCCTCAAGACGCTCCCGGATCCCCCGGCATAATTGCCACTGAATTTAGAGCATGTTATGGTTATTTAAAAGGTGCCCTGTAAAAAAATTGCTTGTTTCCCTTTTCGACCTGCCAAAATTGCTTGCACCCACCATGTTTTATAAAAAAAATGTCCCCGACGCAAAATTGTAGATGATGTTGAAGGCTGTGTTGGCCGTGTTATTTCGTCAACATGCTCTATAACCTGGTACAAAATGATTTGCCATTCTGCCGGATTATAATGGCACTTCTAATAATAATAATAATAATAATAACAAGAATTTATATAGCGCATAAAGCATGGCATCAATGCGCTTTACACATTAAAATCTAAATGACATTAACAACATCTTATAACTTACAAATTACATATAAGCACATTCATACATTAAAAAGCATACAGCAAGCCTGCAAAAGCAAAATATCAAATGAACACAAGCTAAAAAGACCATATTATACAATTACATATCATACAAGGTAAAATTGACAAAATAGTATAAGCAATCAATGTCAGATAAAAACAGTTTAAAATTCCGATGAGCAAATGTACAGAAACGGAACATGAAAACACTCAGTTGTTAAATGCTTCGTTAAAAAGGTGTGTTTTTAAATGCGATTTGAATTGAGTTGTTGTCTGCGAATTGCGAATGGCAAGGGGAAGCCGGTTCCAAATTCTTGGTGCAGCCACTGAGAAACTCCTGCCGTATGTCTTGGATTTCGCGGGAGCTTCCTGAAGTAGGTATTGTGAGGCAGATCTGAGAGTCCGAGATGGCTGATATGATTTTATAAGTTCCGAAATGTAAACAGGGGCCTCGCCGTTCAATGCTTTGTATGTTAAAAGCATGAGCTTGAAAACGATCCTCTGTCGGATCGGCAGCCAGTGTAATTGAATCATTACAGGTGTAATATGATCATGCTTTCTGCTTAAGGTGACAACTCTAGCAGCGGTGTTTTGGATTCTTTGCAGTTTATTGAGTTCTTTGTCAGGAGTCCATATAGGATGCTATTGCAATTATCAATCCTGGATGTGACAAACGAGTGAATGAGTTTCTCGGTGTTCTCCAGCGTCCAAGTAGCGTCTCAATTTGCCGATTCTATAGATGGCAAGAAGCATTTTTGCAAACAGCATTAATATGAGCACTCATTGTAAGACCTTTGTCGAGTGTTACACCGAGGTCGCGCACTTCCTTAGAAGGAGTGATGGTGCTATTACCAATAGTGATGTCAACATTGGGGACACTCCTTGCAAACCTTGAGGTGACATGTAATAGCTCAGTCTTTGAGTTGTTTAACATCAACTTGTTCTCGGTCATCCATAGTCGTATGTCCTTGATACAGTTCGCGAGCTTATCAAGTGCACTGTCACGATTGGAAGGCTTAATCAACACATAAAGCTGCGTGTCGTCAGCATAAGATATACTAGATAGGCCATGTTCTTTTATTATGTCCTCGATAGGAGCAGAATAGATAACAAACATCTCTGGTCCCACGACGGAACCTTGCGGCAAGCCCCAGTCGAGATCAGTCGGATTAGATCTCTCGCTTTCAATGACCACAGACTGTTGTCGTTTCTCCAAATATGATGCGAACCATCGATGAGCTGTTCCTTTGACACCGTACCGCGATTTTAGTCTATGGAGCAAGATGTTATGGCCTATGAGCGATACGTATTTAATTGTCGTACACAAAACGAGGGAGAAAACGTAGATGTTTCCGTTGTCGCACTGAAAAAACTAGCCGAAACGGGCAAATTTGGTGATCTGAAAGAATCGCTAATCCTAGACCGGGTCATCATTGGCATCAGGGATAGTAATACCAAACGTAGACTTATAAGAGAAGAAAACCTGACATTTGACAAGGCTATGTCCCTAATTAGAGCCACAGCAGCTGCATCGGTGCAGCTTAAAGCCATATTATAACATTTTCAAACAAAATAGATTAGCATTTCTTTGCCATAAAATGTTAGCTTTTACTGTCAGATATATCCCCTTTTATTTTTGAGCAGAACAACTACGCCAAAGCAAAGAAAATTGGAATTTACTACCAGCGCACATGTCGCCAATACGTACCACTCCTTCGGTCATGTTTGTAGTGTCTTACACCCTCTGATATTCATGTATCAGGATGTCAACCTTATGTATCTAACTTAATCTAAGATAGTATGTCAACCCTGTGTGAAACGGCACTCAAGAATGTCTGAGTCACAACATCATATTTGTGTGTCTGATTAACTACATTATATTGGCGACGAGGATGGGATTCAAGATAACAAATATTAACAATGGCAACTTTCAACATTCCAGCACCTGCACAGCTGGATATGACAGCAACTAACCTTGCCGTAAGTTGGTTAAAATTCAACCAACGCTATGAAAACTTTGCACTAGCCACTGGTTGTATCAGCCAGCTAGATGAAACACAAGTGGCTACACTTCTTTCAGTAATTGGACAGGAAGCAGTAGACACTTATAATACATTTGCATGGGCCAACGTCGGTGATGACAAGAAAATTGCCCCAGTATTAGCTAAATTTGAAGCGTTCTGCTCACCGAAGAAGAACGTAGTGTACGAGCGTTACATATTCAACTCGCAAATGAGCAAGGAAGGTGAGTCCATCGACTCATTTGCCACAAATCTCAAACTGTTATCTGACACTTGTGAGTTTGGTGCAGTGAAGGAATCCCTGATCATGGATAGAATCATCCTTGTTGGGGTACGTGATACAGCGTGATGAAGCAACGTCTAATGAACATTGACAAATTAACACTTGAAAAAGCTGTCAATCAGATTAGATCAGCAGAAACCGCTGCTGCACAGGTTAAACAGATAGATACGCCCAAACTGGAGCACGTCAAAGCAGTGCGACACAAAATCAAGCCCAAGCACAAGCCACAGTCAAACCCACAAACGCAACGACCCAAGTCAAAGCCACCCGCCAGTTGTTACTTGTGTGGAGGTCAGTACCACACACTGGTGATTGCCCGCTAAAGGAAAAAATGCAACTTTTGCGGTAAGATGAATCATTACGCTAAAGTATGTAAGCAAAGAAACAGCCAAACAATCGCGCTGCAGCTATTAGCAGTAACAAGTCAGACTCTGAAGAAGACTACGCGTTTAGAATTACGTCTAATGAAGATAAACAACCTAGAGTAAACACACAAACGCAAGGATCAACACTGAATGTAATGATAGACACTGGTACAGGTAAAAACATCATGAGCACAGAAACATTCAAGAACTTGAAAATCAGACCACAGCTAGAAAAAAAGTCATGATGACAGACCACTTTATGGTTATGGTGGCAAGGCACCACTAGATGTTGTTGGCAGTTTTACATCACAGACAGCATACAATGATGTGGAGATTGCGACAACTTGGTATGTCGTAAAAGGTGACAGAGGAACGGACTCTCTGTTAAGCTTCAGCAGTTCAAAGGAACTCGGTCTTGTTGCAATAACCTACAGTATTGCCAGTAGTCTTAGTGAAGATGTGTTGCATAAATATGATGATAGATTCACCGGTATTGGTCAACTGAAGGATGCAAAATGCACTTTGCACATCGATACCAGTATACAGCCAGTCGCACAGCCGCATCGACGCATACCGTTTCACTTAAGACAGAAAGTAGCCGCTGAGTTGCAACGACTCCAAGACCTTGACATTATTGAACCTGCTGAGGATCAACCAACACCGTGGATCTCCCCATTAACAATCGCCACAAAGCCCAAAAAGCCTGATGAGATACGCATCTGTATTGATGTGAGATCCGCTAACAAAGCGATACAGCGAGAGAGACATGTGACACCAACAATTGATGACATCGTCACACAAGTCAATGGCGCTGTTATGTTCTCAAAGCTTGACTTAAACTCAGGCTATCATCAAGTGGAGTTGGCACCTGAATCAAGATACATCACAACATTCTCCAGTCATGTTGGTTTAATGTTCCGCTACAAACGCTTGAACTTTGGAGTTAGTTCAGCTGCTGAACAGTTTCAGAACTTAATACAATCTGCGTTAGGAGGACTCAACAGAGTCCTGAACATAAGCGATGACATTCTTGTGTTCGGACACACAGAAGAGGAGCATGCTGCTAATCTTGAAGCTTGCTTTGAACGTCTCCGCGCAAAGAACTTGACGCTCAATCGCGGCAAATGTGAACTGTTCCAGCGAAGAATTGAATTTTTCGGGCATGTCTTTACAGACACAGGAATACAGCCAGATCCAAAGAAAGTATTTGCAATAACTAATGCTGCTGCACCTCAGAGCAAAGAGGAAGTCCACAGTCTTCTCGGTATGGTGAACTACTGCGCACGGTTCATTCCAAACCTTGCAATGCTAACTGAGCCACTGCGCCAACTCATTAAAGACAACACTATCTGGACATGGACTGAAACGCACCAGAACGCACTGCAGCAAATCAAGGACAAGCTAACTGCAGCAGAAACAATGTCATACTTCGATCCACAAAAGTCAACAGAAGTTATTGTAGATGCAAGCCCCGTTGGACTTGTAGCCATTCTAGTCCAGCATAGCATGACAGATCAGTCATCGTATGTAGTAGCGTATGCAAGCAGATCGCTAACTCCTACAGAACAACGCTATTCGCAAATTGAACGCGAGGTACTTGCGGTAACTTGGGGCATTCGACACTTTCGTCTATTTCTCTATGGAAGCACGTTTCAAGTCATCACAGATCATAAACCATTGCTCACTTTGTTTAACAATCCAGCAGCATGCAAAGCCACCGCTACGCATAGAGCACTGGTTGATGAAAATACAGGAATACAGCTACCAGCTACTGTACAAGCCAGGCAAGAACAATCCCGCTGACTTCCTATCAAGACACCCACTTCCAGAAAGTGCACATAAGACATCAGCAGAAGACTATGTCAATATGGTATCCCTCAATGCAGTTCCCAAGTCCATATCGCTAGAAGAGATACAGAATAACACTAAAGCAGATAAGCTACTGCAACTGTGCATGACTGCGGTTACGACTGGTAATTGGCATCACGCGCACACAAGTACCACCAGATCAGAGCCAGGAGTTTGAAAGCATTCACAAACTGCGCACTGATCTGACCGTTGACACGGAACATGGCATACTCTTACGCGATCATCGCATTGTGCTACCACGCGAACCTCGTCAACACACAATCAACATTGCACATGAAGGCCATCAAGGCATTGTAAAAATTAAACAACTTTTGCGTGAGAAAGTGTGGTTCCCCGGCATTGACAATATGGTTGAAACCACAGTAGAAAAGTGCCTTCCTGTCAAGTTACTACACCTCGAAAGCTGCACATGAACCGCTCAAAATGACTGAACTCCCTGACTCCCCATGGACACATGTCAGTATCGACTTCAAAGATCTTCCATCTGGAGATTACCTTCTCGTTGTCATCGATGACTACAGTAGATATCCAGAGGTAGACATTGTAAGTTCCACCAGCGCAAGATCAGTTATTCCAAAGCTAGACAGAATCTTTGCCACCTTCGGTAGTCCGCAAGTTGTTCGCACAGACAACGGTCCACCGTTTAACAGCGCAGAATTCGCAGAATTCGCCGACTACATCGGATTCAAGCATCGTAAAATCACTCCCCTCTGGCCCCAAGCCAACGGTGAGGTTGAAAGAATGATGAGGAATCTCAAGAAACTATACAGAACAGCGATAGAAGAGAACCGCCCTTGGAAGCAAGCACTATACGCTTACCTTCGCAACTACCGTGCTACACCTCACAGTACAACAGGTGTTCCCCCAGCGACCCTTCTCTTCCAACACAACTATCGCACACGCCTACCAGAGACTATAACTGTAAAACAATCTGCACTTGACAAAAGTGTCAGACACAAAGAGAAGAAAGAGAAACAACACATGAAACGCAATGCAGAAAAATGCAAGACATTCAGAAAGACTAAATTTCAAATAGGAGATGTTGTCCTAGTCAAACGCACAGGCATCATTCCCAATGCAGTCAGTCCATATCACAGTGAACCAGCTCAGATCACTATGATAAATGGCTGCATGATCACAGCAAGCAGAAATGGTGCAACAGTCACACGCAATGCATCATTCTTCAAACGTCTTAAGCATCATAGCAATGACTCTGTGTCCCAATCAGACTTTGACCCTGATCCCTATGATGATCTCCCTGAAGACGACCAGCAACAGCCACCAGCAAATCCTCCAGCACCAGCGCAGGTACCAGCTCAACGAAACCCAATGAGAAATCGTCAGCGCCCAGCTCATCTGCAAGATTTTGTGCTTGGATAATTTGACTAAAAAAAACTACAAATGTACATGTGTTTTTGTATGTCTA
Organism: Amphiura filiformis; assembly: GCF_039555335.1. Taxonomy (NCBI): domain Eukaryota; kingdom Metazoa; phylum Echinodermata; class Ophiuroidea; order Amphilepidida; family Amphiuridae; genus Amphiura; species Amphiura filiformis. The sequence goes on from NC_092646.1 coordinate 5,611,532, forward strand.
TTTCACATGCATGTTTATGAAACCACACAAAAGCTATGTGGAATGTTTAGTGAAATCTTGGACACTTTTCCCACAACAATCACATGTATTTCTGTGAGCCAATTGATTTCATAACAAATTTTGAAAATTGTGTCACCAAATTTTAAGTGAACATTTGTGCAAAGAAATGCACCTGCTATTTAATTTCTGTGTGACAAGTTGGACACATGTAAAATCACATAATGTGAAAACAATATAATTTTGTTGTATTGATCAATCACACTTCAACTACATGTACATTTTCAGTACCACCTGGACTACACAACGTACATGTAAACCGCAATGTACTCTGTATGTGAATTGAAACTCCCTACATGTATAAACTATGTTCATGTGTGTAATCAAAGTGCACAATGGCCACAGCTTGTAATTTTAAAGACTGAAAATTAAAAAGACTTTAACTTGTTAAATTGGTAAACTATGTAACAACATTGTACATGTGTTAAAGTGTTGACTTTATGAAACTGTTGAACAGTTTTCCCAGTTTAAGAAAGAAAAGACTTTCATGTTGTTATATGAACACTCAAAATGCTCAGTGTCGTTTTGAACAAAACAAAACAAAACAAAGGTGAACAGTAAAGATGCAGTGAGTTTTCACAACACTTAAAAAAGGTTGAAAGAGAGACTATTGATAAAGGACAATGACAAACTGAACATTATCATATTGAGATAATTGAAACTGGAAAACCACCAGTATTTAATTTCTTCTGATCAAGGTTGAAATATGCCAACCTGTATTTGAGTTGAACCTAATTTGCAAACTTTGAAAGCCACAAGTTGGATATCACATTTTGCATCAGATCATATTAAAGGGTAAATGATCTCTCTAAAAGATGGGAGAGATGTAGTGTCTTACACCCTCTGATATTCATGTATCAGGATGTCAACCTTATGTATCTAACTTAATCTAAGATAGTATGTCAACCCTGTGTGAAACGGCACTCAAGAATAAGAACATGTCTGAGTCACAACATCATATTTGTGTGTCTGATTAACTACATTATAATGTTGTGGTATTTCAAATTCAAAGGGCCAGGTCAAACCAGGGCCAACCCATCTACAAACCCTCGAACTCGAAAGACGGACTGTCGCAACTGTGGTGGGCAATTCCCACACCCTAATGGCAATGACTGTCCAGCGAAAGGTAAAACCTGCAACTACTGCAAGAAAAAAACCATTTCGAGAAGAAATGTAGGGGAAAAGCATACGCACGCGCGAATATGGTGACCGTGGAAGGCGATATTGATGATCAAGACAGTGAATCTGAGCAAGAATATGCATACATTCTCAGCAACAGATCTGAAGACGAGATAGACGAAGAAAAACAGCCGCGCGAGTACCAATAACCATTAATGGCCAACAGACCATAGTAATAGTAGACTCTGGCACGACTGTCAATGTCATGACCAAGAAACAATATGATGCTTTGATCATCAAACCCAAATTGCAGCGGTCAACCAAGAAAATCTTTGCGTATGGCGCTAAGCGTATGGCGCATAGACACAGAATTTCATGTTGTCCGAGCAATAGGAGTCAGTGACCCGCTTTTGTGCTACAGCAGCGCAAAGAAACTGAAAATCATTGAGATACACGTCTTGCACTCTGTTGACACTTCAAGTTCAGAGATGTCCATAGAAGAACTTGTGCAAAGCTATGATGATCGGTTCACAGGCCTCGGCAAGTTGTCTCATACCAAGTGTTAACTCCATGTAAATGATGATATTCAGCCAATCACACAACCACACCGCCGCACACCCTTTCCAGTGAGAAAGCAAGTGGAGGCTGAGCTAGAAAGACTGAAAAGCCTGGATGTCATTGAGGCTGTGTCAGATACGCCAACACCATGGATCTCACCCATTCGGGTTGTAAAAACCTAAAAGCCCTGGTGAGATACGCCTATGCATAGACATGCGCGCCCCCAACAAAGCAATACAACACGAGCGTCATGTCACCCCAACAGTTGCCGACATCATCGCCACCGTCTTCTCTAAGCTGGACTTAAAGAATGGATACCATCAGATAGAACTTGATAAAGAATCACGGTATCTCACAGTCTTCTCAACACATGTTGGACTATTTCAGTTTAAAAGACTGAATTTTGGTGTCAACAGTGCGGCTGAACAGTTCCAGAATCTGATCCAATCAGCTTTGGCAGGATTACCAGGCGTCATCAACATAAGCGATGATATCCTTGTGTATGCGAAAGATCCGCAACGCCTCGCAAACTGTCTACAGCAACTGTGCAAAAGAAACTTGACATTAAACAAGAACAAGTGTGCCTTCAACAAAGAAAAGATTGAATTCTTTGGTCATGTTTTCAGTGCTGCTGGAATAAAGTTGAGAGCTTGCAAAAGGCAGCGCCACCAACCAGCAAGGAAGAGGTCCGCAGCTTCTTAGGACTCGCTACATACTGCTCGCGATTCATCCCGCGACTAGCCATGATTTCTGAACCACTGCGTTTATTGATAAAGGACGCGACACCATGGACCTGGGGACAGAAACAAGAAAGCGCCCTCAAGCAGATCAAAGAGTCCATAACCGAACATTGCAATATGGCCTACTTTAATCCACACGCACGCACAGAGGTGGTTGTTGACGCGAGCCCAGTGGGACTTTCACAGTATTTTAAATATTAGCTATCTTCGGTAGCCATGGTAATATGACATGAGATAGCAATATATTTACACAATGTATACATGAGCTATCATCATAGCGAGGGCTTAGAGCCAGAAGTAGCTATCCACAATTTTATTTACAACTCATTTTGGCAACAAATGGATGGTTAATTCTGCCCTCCATATAATAAATGCAAGTGACTTTGGGGTATATGCATGGTCACTTTTAAAAACAGTTAGCATGGTTAGTTAGATGCAAGTGACCATGTATATACCCCTTGAAGTCACTTACATTCAGGGGTCGCATTTAAGAAGTTTGCGCTTCCAGGGACTCCTCATTTTTTGATTTTGGCCATTTTGGACTCCTTAAATCACAAGTTGAAAGTGAAAGTGAAAGTGAAAGTACAGAATTAACCATCCATTTGTTGCTGATATGAGTAACATAGCTACTTCTGGCTCTATGGTCATATGTCTTTCATAGGGGGAATATGGATTTCAACTGGAATGGCAATATGACTATGAGTTATCAACAACAGTAGATAGTCTTGAGAACAAAGTTATTAAAATCATTTCTCATCTTGCTGCATGTAGGGCCTATTATCACAAATGATTGGAGACATGACTTACCATCTATTTAATCATCCCATGTGAGCGGTACTGCAATGGAGTCCATCTCATGCGAGAGTGCTGGATTGTGACCAAGTCGCATGCCACTTCCTGATGTCTGAGTCGGAGTCCACCATGTTCTTGTCCGAGTCTTTAATGTAAAAATATCAAGAACAGGGTTTTACCAATTGATCATAATTTCAAACCAATTAAACTCCTTCCTTTTAAACTAAGGTAAAGTTTGGCCTTAAAGTCTGTGACCCTCAATATTTTCGCCAGCCCATCAGGCTGGTACCTGTTTCTGGGATCGTGTTTGTATGCTCAAGAGATTAATTTTTATTGGTATTGGAATGACTTTTTGTTAAAACTTTTTGTGATTGAATTTTTAAAAAAATATTTTAATTCGATGTGTAAGGAAAAGTAAGTATGTTTTGGCGTTTCAACGAATGAAAACGAGTGAGTATTACCAAAGTTATGTTTGAATTAATATGACTTTTAAAGTTTTAGGTATAGGCCTAAAATGTAACAATAATAGTTAATATACAGCATCATATGGTCAGCAGAAGAAAAGTATGTCATTTCAGTGTCTTTGACCCGGGGTCCTTGACCACTGAACAGCGTGATATCATGTTGATAACAGATCTAAGAATCAAAATCTTCATCATATGGACCATATTGATGTCAAAGTAATTATCTATCCTATCCTGTGTCGTTTTATGGATAAAAATGACTCAAAATGCTATTGATGAAATAGTTGCTATCATGAACATCAGTTTTGCCTCTTCAACGGGAAAAATCCGATGCAAAATAAAGTTTTTAGGGCCTAGCTATAATATGGGCATAATTTATGCATGTAGGCCTATAGTATTGAACAATGTACCCATTTGACATGCACTTATAGATAAATAAATTGTCTTACTTTATTAATTTAATAACTTCTATGTTATAAATATTGACACATAACGTAAGTGAAGCTACTTTCTATCTTTTTTATTTGATTCATAAACTTACAGTCAAAACACACAAGAGTGAAGATTGCAGTGAGTAATCAGTCCTTTATAAATGTTCTTGCCACCATCTATCATATAGTAAACTATACATTGCGAATTAATATCAAATTATTTTAAAATAAAAATGTACATGTAAGGTGAATTTATATTATGTTATATGGCGAATTAAAGGAGTATTTCGTGATCCTAGCATCCTCTTTTTATGACATTTTTCAGTAGATATCCACAAAAAAAGCTTATTCTAAAAAATTTCAGTTGATTCCGATTTTGCCTTTACGAGTCTTTATGTGTTGCAATTTTGTTCTGGTATACCAGAACGAAATTCAAATTTCACGATTACTTTGCTAAACGAATTAATCTGCAAGAAATATTTTGTACATAAACATTATGTAGCCAGAGGTTTCCAGTGATATAAAAATCTCAACTTTTTTGAGAAAAGTTAGGGGATGATGCTGTGGATCACGAAATGCCCTTTTAACTAAAACCTGCAGTCAGTGCAGTGTAGTATTTGTGACGTGGTATATCGAAAAGCAGACACTTTTGGGCAGGATCGTAAATGGAGAAATAGCCAAAAATCTACCGGGGTGATTTTTTCACGATTTGGGTTTATGATGTTATTAATGTTTAAAATATTGTCTGATCGTTTCAGACCGGAATATAACTGGCATGTTGTATTTTTGAGACATTTTTCAAGGTAATTCCTACTCTCAACATTGTCAATAATATTTTTAAAGGCAGCTTATCTATTATTAATATTAAAGGCCCATTCAGTGATTTGCTCATCCGGACGATCGTAAAAATCATCAAAATTTTGGTACCGTACCTTTGTTATTACATAGATGTGCTAAGTCTGCGAATGGTTCAGCCAAAAGCCGTGTAGGCCTATTTAAGACAAAATAAGACATTTTACACGAATCTGTATTTTTAGATACTGACAGTATCTAAAATTAGCTACCAGTATTTGAATGGCGGGGCTTGTACTTCGTCAGTACTGCTGTTTTCTTCATTTTTGCCAAATTTGGCATTTCAAAAATACCAAATGACAATTTGAATGACTTAGGCCTATCCTTCTCTTTTAAGCAATTTATAAACAATTTTAATTTTTTTACTCTTGCGCTGGGATCACTGAATGGGTCTTTAAGAAATGTGGCGTATCATGTCAAAAACAGACATCTTTTGGACAGCTTATAAATTTAAAGGCTTTCACATAAAGAGCTATTTTGCTCCACAACGCCGTTTTCCCCAATAAAATCGGACATTCCTAAGCGAAGAAATTGAGTTCGTAAGTTAGGGTATTAAAAAATTGGAAATTGAAATATCGTGGGTAAAAAGCTGAAAAGACAAATAAAACCAGAACAGAACAATTTAGAGAACAATAATGAATTAATAATAATGAACAATAATGAATTAAAGAGTTGACAGGAGATTAGGAGTTAATGTTTTCTGCAGTTTCAGTGTACATCTTCTCACCGTTGATGGTTTGGTGGACTGTCATGTAACATGGATGTAGTAAGCCGTGATCCTAAAAATGCCTTTCACATTGACCAAAACTAATTACAAGACCTCTTCTACATTGAGGCTGGCTTTCCCTTTTAAAGGGAATTTTTATTAAATTCTGTTTTTTACACAATTGTAATTAAACTAAGGGATCAAATCAAAACTCGACCGCCGGTTGCCCGCTGGTTGCCCGCCGGTTCCAAAATATACACAGTAATGAGGTCAGTCGTTACACCCTGGTTCATATGGCCGGTTGCTATCATCGAGTGAGTGAGTGGAGTGATTTCAAGTGGTTTCTTTTCAAATTTAGTACAATAGGAACAATCGATTTTAATTCTCGGAGTTCTTCTCAATCAATGTAGCTACTTTTTAGAATTTTATTTTGATAAAATATAAGCAGAGACTTGGTCTATTCATTTCTAATTATTTTACATCGTGACAGGTTAGACAAGACCTATTCTAAAGTTTCATTTCTGAGGAAATAAATCGCGATCTCGGAATTCTGCCTGTTTTAAAACACAAGGGTAATACATTTTTCATAAACTGTGAATCGAAAGAATGAAAGCAAAAAAGAATCAAAGAAAGAAAGAAAGAAAAAGGGGAAAGAGGAAAAAAAGAAGAGAGAAATGGAGAAAGAAGGGGAAGAGAGAGGGGAATAGGAAGAGGGAGGATGGGGTGGGGAGATGTAGAAAAGGGTGAGAGTATGAGATGTGTCTCTAACATCACATGAGAGAGAGGGGGATAAAAAACTACACTAAGTTCGTAATACATGCCATATTAGGCCGGTATATTGGGCCTACAATGATGTTGGCCAGGCACGTTGAGGTGATGTGCAAGAAGAACTAATGATTTTGCAAGATGCATAAAATATATGCAAATCCCATCACCCCTCGGTACCGCGCGCTTCATCAGCACCAATGAAGATTAGCCATGGGGGCAGGGTGGCAAGTCAGTCCCCTCCCCTGTTCAGTCGACAGAAATGTTATGACCAAATCTTCCTTTTGGTCTATTTTAGACCCAAAATCAACCCCATTTTGGGCTATCATTTTCTTCGGAAGAGGGGGAGGTGTCCATATATTTTTGGAAAGAAAAATGGGGGGGTCATAAAATTTTGATGACCAAAATGTAGGGAGTCATAAGATGACCACAGATAGTGTGTTTGTTTTATTCAAAAAGACTGATTTCAATACAATTTTAGCCTGTTTAGGGGTGTGTCGGTGGCGGATCATAAAATAGTTGTTGCCGAAATAGGGGGGAATCGCAATTTTATTGACGCCGGCTTGTTGTAAACTTGGGACCCCTATTCCTTTGGCACAATTTTAGGACATGATTGTCCTCAATTTTGTTCATTTTAGCATTGAAGTTGCAATTCCTTTTGCATAAATCCCAAAAGAAAACTCAATTTGAAGTACAAAGCAAATGAGCATTGGCGTACGCAGGGGGGGGGGGGGTGTTACGGGTGGGAAACACCCCCCTTGAATCGGTCCAAAAAAATTAAAATGGGGGGGGAAAAGGCAAAGAAAGAGAGAGAGATAGGGGGGAAATGGGAAGAGGAGAGGAGGGCATATGGGACATATTATTACAATCATCATAGGCCTATACTACCCCGCCCACACAAATTTATCTCACCGCTAGGCCTATACCCGGTATTGATCGGCAACGTACGTAAATGTGTCAATACATGTTAACACCCCCTACATCATTACACCTTTACCCTGGCAACGTACGTACGTGAAGGTTTTAATTGTTAATTGACATGGATATAGGGCCTTATGATGTTAAAACCAACACCTCTCCACATCACACCCCACACCCTACCC